>NC_069509.1:126806642-127106642 GCF_027579735.1 Bombina bombina | reverse complement strand
AAAGTTCTCTGTCCCCGTCAACAAGAGTTCCCTTCTTGGGAACAATAATAGATTCCTTAGAAATGAGGATTTTTCTGACAGAGGTCAGAAAATCAAAACTTCTAAGCTCTTGTCAAGTACTTCATTCTGTTCCTCGTCCTTCCATAGCGCAGTGCATGGAAGTAATAGGATTGATGGTTGCAACAATGGACATAGTTCCTTTTGCACGAATTCATCTAAGACCATTACAACTGTGCATGCTCAGACAGTGGAATGGGGATTATACAGACTTGTGTCCGACGATTCAAGTAGATCAAAAGACCAGAGATTCACTCCGTTGGTGGCTGACCCTGGACAATCTGTCACAGGGAATGAGCTTCCGCAGACCAGAGTGGGTCATTGTCACGACCGACGCCAGCCTAGTGGGCTGGGGCGCGGTCTGGGAATCCCTGAAAGCTCAGGGTCTATGGTCTCGGGAAGAGTCTCTTCTCCCGATAAACATTCTGGAACTGAGAGCGATATTCAATGCTCTCAGAGCTTGGCCTCAACTAGCAAAGGCCAAATTCATAAGGTTTCAGTCAGACAACATGACGACCGTTGCATATATCAATCATCAGGGGGGAACAAGGACTTCCCTGGCGATGAAAGAAGTGACCAAGATAATTCAATGGGCGGAGGATCACTCCTGCCACTTGTCTGCGATCCACATCCCAGGAGTGGAAAATTGGGAAGCGGATTTTCTGAGTCGTCAGACATTCCATCCGGGGGAGTGGGAACTCCATCCGGAAATCTTTGCCCAAATAACTCAATTATGGGGCATTCCAGACATGGATCTGATGGCGTCTCGTCAGAACTTCAAGGTTCCTTGCTACGGGTCCAGATCCAGGGATCCCAAGGCGACCCTAGTAGATGCACTAGTAGCACCTTGGACCTTCAACCTAGCTTATGTATTCCCACCGTTTCCTCTCATCCCCAGGCTGGTAGCCAGGATCAATCAGGAGAGGGCCTCAGTGATCTTGATAGCTCCTGCGTGGCCACGCAGGACTTGGTATGCAGACCTGGTGAATATGTCATCGGCTCCACCATGGAAGCTACCTTTGAGACAGGACCTTCTTGTTCAGGGTCCATTCGAACATCCGAATCTGGTTTCCCTCCAACTGACGGCTTGGAGATTGAACGCTTGATTTTATCAAAGCGTGGGTTTTCAGATTCTGTAATAGATACTCTGATTCAGGCTAGAAAGCCTGTAACTAGAAAAATTTACCATAAAATATGGAAAAAATATATCTGTTGGTGTGAATCTAAAGGATTCCCATGGAACAAGATAAAAATTCCTAAGATTCTATCCTTTCTACAAGAAGGTTTGGAGAAAGGATTATCTGCAAGTTCTCTGAAGGGACAGATCTCTGCTTTATCTGTTTTACTTCACAAAAGACTGGCAGCTGTGCCAGATGTTCAAGCATTTGTTCAGGCTCTGGTTAGGATCAAGCTTGTTTACAGACCTTTGACTCCTCCCTGGAGTCTAAATCTAGTTCTTTCAGTTCTTCAAGGGGATCCGTTTGAACCCTTACATTCCGTAGATATTAAGTTATTATCTTGGAAAGTTTTGTTTTTGGTTGCAATTTCTTCTGCTAGAAGAGTTTCAGAGTTATCTGCTCTGCAGTGTTCTCCGCCCTATCTGGTGTTCCATGCAGATAAGGTGGTTTTGCGTACTAAGCCTGGTTTTCTTCCGAAAGTTGTTTCCAACAAAAATATTAACCAGGAGATAGTTGTACCTTCTTTGTGTCCGAATCCAGTTTCAAAGAAGGAACGTTTGTTACACAATTTGGACGTAGTCCGTGCTCTAAAATTCTATTTAGAGGCTACTAAAGATTTCAGACAAACATCTTCCTTGTTTGTTGTTTATTCTGGTAAAAGGAGAGGTCTAAAAGCGACTTCTACCTCTCTTTCCTTTTGGCTTAAAAGCATTATCCAATTGGCTTATGAGACTGCCGGACGGCAGCCTCCTGAAAGAATCACAGCTCACTCCACTAGGACTGTGACTTCCACATGGGCCTTCAAGAACGAGGCTTCTGTTGACCAGATATGTAAGGCAGCGACTTGGTCTTCACTGCACACTTTTGCCAAATTTTACAAATTTGATACTTTTGCTTCTTCGGAGGCTTTTTTTGGGAGAAAGGTTTTGCAAGCCGTGGTGCCTTCCATTTAGGTGACCTGATTTGCTCCCTCCCTTCATCCGTGTCCTAAAGCTTTGGTATTGGTTCCCACAAGTAAGGATGACGCCGTGGACCGGACACACCAATGTTGGAGAAAACAGAATTTATGCTTACCTGATAAATTACTTTCTCCAACGGTGTGTCCGGTCCACGGCCCGCCCTGGTTTTTTAATCAGGTCTGATGAATTATTTTCTCTAACTACAGTCACCACAGTATCATATGGTTTCTCCTATATATATTTCCTCCTGTCCGTCGGTCGAATGACTGGGGTGGGCGGAGCCTAGGAGGGATCATGTGACCAGCTTTGCTGGGACTCTTTGCCATTTCCTGTTGGGGAAGAGAATATCCCACAAGTAAGGATGACGCCGTGGACCGGACACACCGTTGGAGAAAGTAATTTATCAGGTAAGCATAAATTCTGTTTTTGGTTGTTTTTTGGTGGTTGTAGATGGAACAGATTTTGGGGGTCAAAGTTAGAAAATAATGGTATCTTTAGAAAGTCCATTTAATGGCGAGAAAACAGAATTTATGCTTACCTGATAAATTACTTTCTCCAACGGTGTGTCCGGTCCACGGCGTCATCCTTACTTGTGGGAATATCTCTTCCCCAACAGGAAATGGCAAAGAGTCCCAGCAAAGCTGTCCATATAGTCCCTCCTAGGCTCCGCCCACCCCAGTCATTCGACCGACGGACAGGAGGAAAAAAACAGGAGAAACTATAGGGTGCCGTGGTGACTGTAGTTAGAGAAAATAATTCATCAAACCTGATTAAAAAAACCAGGGCGGGCCGTGGACCAGACACACCGTTGGAGAAAGTAATTTATCAGGTAAGCATAAATTCTGTTTTCTCCAACATTGGTGTGTCCGGTCCACGGCGTCATCCTTACTTGTGGGAACCAATACCAAAGCTTTAGGACACGGATGAAGGGAGGGAGCAAATCAGGTTACCTAAACAGAAGGCACCACGGCTTGCAAAACCTTTCTCCCAAAAATAGCCTCTGAAGAAGCAAAAGTATCAAATTTGTAAAATTTGGCAAAAGTGTGCAGTGAAGACCAAGTCGCTGCCTTACATATCTGATCAACAGAAGCCTCGTTCTTGAAGGCCCATGTGGAAGCCACAGCCCTAGTGGAGTGAGCTGTGATTCTTTCTGGAGGTTGCCGTCCGGCAGTCTCGTAAGCCAATCGGATGATGCTTTTAAGCCAAAAAGAAAGAGAGGTAGAAGTCGCTTTTTGACCTCTCCTTTTACCAGAATAGACGACAAACAGAGAAGAAGTTTGTCTGAACTCTTTTGTAGCTTCTAAATAGAATTTTAGAGCACGGACTACGTCTAAATTGTGTAACAAACGTTCCTTTTTTGAAACTGGATTCGGGCACAAAGAAGGAACAACTATCTCCTGGTTAATATTTTTGTTAGACACAACCTTTGGAAGAAAACCAGGCTTAGTACGCAAAACAACCTTATCTGCATGGAACACCAGATAGGGCGGAGAACACTGCAGAGCAGATAACTCAGAAACTCTTCTAGCAGAAGAAATAGCAACCAAAAACAAAACTTTCCAAGATAACAACTTAATATCTATGGAATGTAGAGGTTCAAATGGAACCCCTTGAAGAACTGAAAGAACTAGATTTAAACTCCAGGGAGGAGTCAAAGGTCTGTAAACAGGCTTGATCCTAACCAGAGCCTGAACAAATGCTTGAACATTCAGCACAGCTGCCAGTCGTTTGTGTAATAAGACAGATAAAGCAGAAATCTGTCCCTTTAGAGAACTCGCTGATAATCCTTTATCCAAACCCTCTTGTAGAAAGGAAAGGATCTTAGGGATTTTGATCTTATTCCATAAGAATCCCTTGGATTCACACCAGCAGATATATCTTTTCCATATTTTATGGTAAATTTTTCTAGTTACCGGTTTTCTGGCTTGAACTAGAGTATCTATCACAGAATCTGAAAACCCACGCTTTGATAGAATCAAGCGTTCAATTTCCAAGCCGTCAGCTGGAGGGAAACTAGATTTGGATGTTCGAATGGACCTTGTACTAGAAGATCCTGTCTCAAAGGTAGCTTCCATGGTGGAGTCGATGACATATTCACCAGGTCTGCATACCAAGTCCTGTGTGGCCACGCAGGAGCTATCAAGATCACCGAGGCTCTCTCCTGTTTGATCCTGGCTACCAGCCTGGGAATGAGAGGAAACGGTGGAAACACATAGGCTAGGTTGAAGGTCCAAGGCGCTACTAGTGCATCCACTAGAGTCGCCTTGGGATCCCTGGATCTGGACCCGTAGCAAGGAACCTTGAAGTTCTGACGAGACGCCATTAGATCCATATCTGGAATGCCCCATAATTGAGTCAACTGGGCAAAGATCTCCGGTTGGAGTTCCCACTCCCCCGGATGGAAAGTCTGACGACTCAGATAATCCGCCTCCCAGTTTTCCACACATGGGATGTGGATCGCAGATAGGTGGCAGGAGTGATCCTCTGCCCATTTTATTATTTTGGTCACTTCTTTCATCGCCAGGGAACTCCTTGTTCCCCCCTGATGATTGATATAAGCAACAGTCGTCATGTTGTCTGATTGGAATCTTATGAATCTGGCCTTTGCTAGTTGAGGCCAAGCCCTGAGAGCATTGAATATCGCTCTCAGTTCCAGAATGTTTATCGGGAGAAGAGACTCTTCCCGAGACCATAGTCCCTGAGCCTTCAGGGATTTCCAGACCGCGCCCCAGCCCACTAGACTGGCGTCGGTCGTGACAATGACCCACTCTGGTCTGCGGAAGCTCATTCCCTGGGACCGGTGGTCCAGGGTTAGCCACCAACGGAGTGAGTCTCTGGTCTTCTGATCTACTTGAATCACTGGAGACAAGTCTGTATAGTCCCCATTTCACTGTTTCAGCATGCACAGTTGTAATGGTCTTAGATGAATTCGCGCAAAAGGAACTATGTCCATCGCTGCAACCATCAATCCTACTACTTCCATGCACTGAGCTACGGAAGGACGAGGAATAGAATGAAGAACTTGACAAGCGTTTAGAAGTTTTGACTTTCTGACTTCTGTCAGGAAAATCCTCATTTCTAAGGAATCTATTATTGTTCCCAAGAAGGGAACTCTTGTCGACTGAGACAGGGAACTTTTTTCTATGTTCACCTTCCATCCGTGAGATCTGAGAAAGGCCAGAACGATGTCTGTGTGAGCCTTTGCCTTTGAAAGAGACGACGCTTGTATTAGAATGTCGTCCAAGTACGGTACTACTGCAATGCCCCTTGGTCTTAGAACCGCTAGAAGGGATCCGAGTACCTTTGTGAAAATCCTTGGAGCAGTGGCTAACCCGAATGGGAGGGCCACAAACTGGTAATGTTTGTCCAGAAAGGCGAACCTTAGGAACTGATGATGTTCTTTGTGGATAGGAATATGTAGATACGCATCTTTTAGATCCACGGTAGTCATAAATTGACCTTCCTGGATGGTGGGTAGAATCGTTCGAATGGTTTCCATTTTGAACGATGGTACTCTGAGAAATTTGTTTAGGATCTTTAAATTCAGAATTGGTCTGAAAGTTCCCTCTTTTTTGGGAACTACAAACAGATTTGAGTAAAATCCCATTCCTTGTTCCGCCATTGGAACTGGGTGTATCACTCCCATCTTTAACAGGTCTTCTACACAATGTAAGAATGCCTGTCTCTTTATTTGGTTTGAGGATAAGTGAGACATGTGGAACCTTCCCCTTGGGGGGTAGTTCCTTGAATTCCAGAAGATAACCCTGAGAAACTATTTCTAGTGTCCAGGGATCCTGAACATCTCTTGCCTGAGCAAAGAGAGAGAGTCTGCCCCCTACTAGATCCGGTCCCGGATCGGGGGCTACTCCTTCATGCTGTTTTGTTAGCAGCAGCAGGTTTCTTGGCCTGCTTACCCTTGTTCCAGCCTTGCGTCGGTTTCCAGGCTGGTTTGGTTTGAGAGGCATTACCCTCTTGTTTAGAGGATGCAGCGTTAGAGGCCGGTCCGTTCCTGAAATTGTGAAAGGAACGAAAATTAGACTTATTCTTGGCTTTGAAAGGCCTATCTTGTGGGAGGGCATGGCCCTTTCCCCCAGTGATGTCTGAAATAATCTCTTTCAATTCTGGCCCAAAGAGAGTCTTACCCTTGAAGGGGATATTAAGTAATTTTGTCTTGGAAGATATATCCGCTGACCAAGACTTTAACCAAAGCGCTCTGCGCTCCACAATTGCAAACCCTGAATTTTTCTCTGCTAATCTAGCTAGTTGCAAAGTGGCATCTAAAATAAAAGAATTAGCCAACTTGAGTGCGTGAACTCTGTCCATAACCTCCTCATACGGAGTCTCTCTACTGAGCGACTTTTCTAGTTCCTCGAACCAGAACCACGCTGATGTAGTGACAGGAACAATGCACGAAATGGGTTGCAGGAGGTAACCTTGCTGTACAAAAATCTTTTTAAGCAAACCCTCCAATTTTTTATCCATAGGATCTTTGAAAGCACAATTATCCTCGATAGGAATAGTAGTGCGCTTGTTTAAAGTAAAAACTGCCCCCTCGACCTTAGGGACTGTCTGCCATAAGTCCTTTCTGGGGTCGACCATAGGAAATAATTTCTTAAATATAGGAGGGGGGACAAAAGGTATGCCGGGCTTCTCCCACTCCTTATTCACTATATCCGCCACCCGCTTGGGTATAGGAAAAGCGTCAGGGTGCACCGGAACCTCTAGGAACTTATCCATCTTGCATAATTTTTCTGGAATGACCAGGTTGTCACAATCATCCAGAGTAGATAACACCTCCTTAAGCAGTGCGCGGAGATGCTCTAATTTAAATTTAAATGTCACAACATCAGGTTCTGCTTGTTGAGAAATTTTACCTGAATCTGAAATTTCCCCATCCGACAAAACCTCCCTCATGACCCCTTCAGATTGGTGTGAGGGTATGACAGAGCAATTATCACAGTGTTTAAAACAGAGCAATCACGCTTTCTCTGATATGCAGGCATTTTGGATAAAATATTTGCTATGGAGTTATCCATTACTGCCGTTAATTGTTGCATAGTAATAAGCATTGGCGCGCTAGAAGTACTAGGGGTCTCCTGCGTGGGCAAAACTGGTGTAGACACAGAAGGAGATGATGTAGAACTATGTCTACTCCCTTCATCTGATGAATCATCTTGGGCAACTTTACTATCTGTGGCAATACTGTCCTTACTTTGTTTGGACGCTATGGCACAATTATCACACAATTTTGAAGGGGGACACACATTGATCTTCAAACATATAGAACATAGCTTATCTGAAGGTGCAGACATGTTAACCTCTTAAGGACATATGACGGAATTTTTTCGTCATAAAACAATTGAGCAAACTGAAAGCTGTGTCCTTAAAGGGTTAAACAGGCTTAAACTTGTCAAAAAAGTACAAAAACCGTTTTAAAACAAAACCGTTACTGTCTCTTTAAATTTTAAACAGTGCACACTTTATTACTGAATATGTGAAAAAGTATGAAGGAATTGTTCAAAATTTACCAAATTTTCACCACAGTGTCTTAAAGCATTCAAATTATTGCACACCAATTTTCAGAGCTTTAACCCTTAAAATAAAGAAACCGGAGCCGGTTACAGATTTAACCCCTCTACAGTCCCAGCTACAGCCTTTGCTGCGACTTCACCAAACCCAGGGGGGAATACGATACCAGATGAAGCCTTCTAGGAACTTTTCCAACTACTTTCAGATCCTCACACATGCATCTGCATGTCTTGCTGTCAAAAGTAACTGCGCATTAATGGCGCGAAAATGAGGCTCGGCCTACAACTGGGAAGGCCCTTCCTGACTGGAAAGGTGTCTAACACAGTGCCTGACGTTAAAAAACGTTCCCCAAGCTTATAAGTGTGAATTACAAGCATAAACATGTATAAAATGCCCAAATAAAGCAATCGATTTTGCCCTTAAAAGTGTCTACCAGTTTTATAGCCCATATTAAGCCCTTTATTCTGTTTGAGACTTCCAGCATTACACAGTCTTGTTAGAAATATGGCTAGTCATACCTTAAGCAGAAAAGTCTGCTAACTGTTTCCCCCAACTGAAGTTACTTCATCTCAACAGTCCTATGTGGAAACAGAAAACGATTTTAGTTACTGTCTGCTAAAATCATCTTCCTCTCACAAACAGAACTCTTCATCTTTTTCTGTTTCAGAGTAAATAGTACATACCAGCACTATTTTAAAATAACAAACTCTTGATAGTAGAATTAAAAAACTACAACTAAACACCACATACTCTTAACCATCTCCGTGGAGATGTTGCCTGTGCAACGGCAAAGAGAATGACTGGGGTGGGCGGAGCCTAGGAGGGACTATATGGACAGCTTTGCTGGGACACTTTGCCATTTCCTGTTGGGGAAGAGATATTCCCACAAGTAAGGATGACGCCGTGGACCGGACACACCAATGTTGGAGAAAAGTGGTATATAATATGTGTGGGTACAGTAAATGAGTAAGAGGAAAATTACAGCTAAACACAAACCACAGAAATGTAAAAATAGCCCAGGTTCTTAAGAGAAAGAAATTGAAAAATGGCCTTGTCCTTAAGGGGTTAATCCAAAAAACATCTTTTCACTACTGAAATATTTCTATGTCCTTCGGTTATTTTATCAAAGAGTTGCTTTAGTCAACCTTTGTAAAAGAAAGTCTTTATTAACAACGCGTTAAAAACATCCAGGAGGTACACGAAGCAGCATTCAAAATCACAGTATCTGCTAACATGTTTCGGCCTTCAGGCCGTAATCATAGCTGTAATACTTAGCACCTGTACCCTTTAAAAAGCAACAGAGCCACCTTGATTGGTCTAAAAACAAAAGTTGTGATCAAAAATGCAAATTCCTTGTTACAATATGTCTTAAGGTGCTATCAAAATTCAAATCCCTGCACACTGAGAGTAGCACTATATTTAATTAAATGAATACATATGAGGGGTATCTTTATATTGACCGTAATATAATAATGGAGACAAACAATCTCAAAATAGTATATAGTGTGAGTAACATATTTCTCTTGTTAAGTGTGTTCAGTCCACGGGTCATCCATTACTTATGGGATATATTCTCCTCCCCAACAGGAAGTTGCAAGAGGATCACCCAAGCAGAGCTGCTATATAGCTCCTCCCCTCACATGTCATACCCAGTCATTCTCTTGCAAGTCTCAACATAGAAGGAGGTTCGCGAGAGGAGTGGTGTTTTATACTTAATTTATTTCTTCAATCAAAAGTTTATTTTTAAATGGCACCGGAGTGTGCTGTTTTTCTCTCAGGCAGTATTTAGAAGAAGAATCTGCCTGCGTTTTCAATGATCTTAGCAGACGTAACTAAGATCCACTGGCTGTTCTCACACATTCTGAGGAGTGGGGTAACTTCAGAAAAGGGAATAGCATGCGGGGTCCCCCGCAAATGAGGTATGTGCAGTAATATTTTCTAGAAATGGAATTGACTAAGAAAACACTGCTGTTACCCATATGATGTAAGTACAGCCTTTAATGCAGTAGTAGCGACTGGTATCGGGCTGATAAATGTATGCGCAGTTGAGTTATTTTCTAGGGACTAGAATTTGACTGAGAAAATACTGTTAATACTGAAATAAATGTATGAGCCTTAACTGCAGTAGAAGCGACTGGTAGCAGGCTTAGTGATAACTTTGCATAACACTGGAAAGTTGTTTTTAAAACGTTTACTGGCATGTTATTCGTTTTGTGAGGTACTTTGGTGATAAATCTTTTTGGGCATGATTTTTTTCCATATAGCTTGTTCATTATGTTTAAAAGCCAATGTGGAGCCCAATAGAAATATGTGTACCAATTGTATTGATGTTACTTTAAATAAAGTCAGTCTTTACCGGTAAAGAAATTATCACCAGACAACGAGGGGGGAGTTATGCCGCCTAACTCTCCTCACGTGTCAGTACCTTCGCCTCCCGCTCAGGAGGTGCGTGAGATTGTGGCGCCAAGTACATCAAGGCCCTTACAAATCACTTTGCATGATATGGCTAATGTTATGAAAGAAGTATTATCTAATTTGCCTGAGTTAAGAGGCAAGCGCGATAGCTCTGGGTTTAGGACAGAGCGCGCCGATGACACGAGAGCCATGTCCGATACTGCCTCACAATTTGCAGAACATGAGGACGGAGAGCTTCATTCTGTGGGTGACGGATCTGATCCGGGGAGACCGGATTCAGAAATTTCAAATTTTAAATTTAAGCTTGAGAACCTCCGTGTATTGCTAGGGGAGGTGTTAGCGGCTCTGAATGATTGTGACACGGTTGCAATCCCAGAGAAATTATGTAGGCTGGATAAATACTATGCGGTACCGGTGTGTACTGACGTTTTTCCTATACCTAAAAGGCTTACAGAGATTATTAGCAAGGAGTGGGATAGACCCGGTGTGCCCTTTTCCCCTCCTCCGATATTTAGAAAAATGTTCCCAATAGACGCCACCACACAAGACTTATGGCAGACGGTCCCTAAGGTGGAGGGAGCAGTTTCTACTTTAGCCAAGCGTACCACTATCCCGGTGGAGGATAGTTGTGCTTTCTCAGATCCAATGGATAAAAAATTAGAAGGTTACCTTAAGAAAATGTTTGTTCAACAAGGTTTTATATTACAGACCCTTGCATGCATTGCGCCCGTCACTGCTGCAGCGGCATTCTGGTTTGAGTCTCTGGAAGAGGCTATTCGCACAGCACCATTGGATGAGATTATGAACAAGCTTAAAGCCCTTAAGCTAGCTAATGCATTTGTTTCGGATGCCGTTGTGCATTTAACCAAACTAACGGCTAAGAACTCCGGATTCGCCATCCAGCCGCGCAGAGCGCTATGGCTTAAATCCTGGTCAGCAGATGTAACTTCTAAATCTAAATTGCTTAATATTCCTTTCAAAGGGCAAACCTTATTCGGGCCCGGCTTGAAAGAAATTATTGCTGACATTACTGGAGGTAAGGGTCACACCCTTCCTCAGGACAGGGCCAAATCAAAGGCCAAACAGTCTAGTTTTCGTGCCTTTCGTAATTTCAAGGAAGGAGCAGCATCAACTTCCTCTGCTCTAAAACAGGAAGGGACTGCTACTCGTTACAGACAGGGTTGGAAAGGCAACCAGTCCTGGAACAAGGGCAAGCAGGCCAGAAAACCTACTTCTGCCCCTAAGACAGCATGAAGAAAGGGCCCCCTATCCGGAAACGGATCTAGTGGGGGGCAGACTTTCTCTCTTCGCCCAGGCCTGGGCAAGAGATGTCCAGGATCCCTGGGCGTTGGAGATCATATCTCAGGGATACCTTCTGGACTTCAAAACTTCTCCTCCACAAGGGAGATTTCATCTGTCAAGGTTATCAACAAACCTAATAAAGAAAGAGGCATTTCTACGATGTGTACAAGACCTCTTAGTAATGGGAGTGATCCACCCGGTTCCGCGGACGGAACAAGGGCAGGGTTTTTACTCAAATCTGTTTGTGGTTCCCAAAAAAGAGGGAACCTTCAGGCCAATCTTGGACCTGAAGATCTTAAACAAATTCCTAAGGGTTCCATCGTTCAAAATGGAAACTATTCGAACCATCCTACCCATGATCCAAGAGGGTCAGTATATGACCACAGTGGACTTAAAGGATGCCTACCTTCACATACCGATTCACAAGGATCCTTATCGGTACCTAAGGTTTGCCTTTCTAGACAGGCATTACCAGTTTGTAGCTCTTCCCTTCGGGTTGGCTACGGCCCCGAGAATTTTTACAAAGGTTCTGGGCTCGCTTCTGGCGGTACTAAGACCTCGAGGCATAGCGGTGGCTCCGTACCTAGACGACATCCTGATACAAGCGTCAACTTTTCAAAATGCAAAGTCTCATACAGAGATAGTTCTAGCATTTCTGAGGTCGCATGGGTGGAAAGTGAACATGGAAAGAGTTCTCTGTTCCCACTCACAAGGGTTCCCTTTCTAGGGACTCTTATAGATTCTGTAGAGATGAAGATTTACCTGACGGAGTCCAGGTTATCAAAAATCCTAATTGTTTGCCGTGTCCTTCATTCCATTCCAAGCCCATCAGTAGCTTAGTGCATGGAAGTAATCGGCTTAATGGTCGCGGCAATGGACATAGTGCCATTTGCGCGCCTACATCTCAGACCGCTGCAACTATGCATGCTAAGTCAGTGGAATGGGGATTACTCAGATCTGTCCCCTTTACTAAATCTGGACCAGGAGGCCAGAGATTCTCTTCTCTGGTGGTTGTCGCGGGTTCATCTGTCCAAAGGAATGACTTTTCGCAGACCAGATTGGACGATTGTAACAACAGATGCCAGCCTACTAGGCTGGGGTGCAGTCTGGAACTCCCTGAAGGCTCAGGGATCGTGGACTCAGGAGGAGAAACTCCTCCCAATAAACATTCTGGAATTAAGAGCAATATTCAATGCTCTTCTAGCTTGGCCTCAGTTAGCAACACTGAGGTTCATCAGATTTCAGTCGGACAACATCACAAATGTGGCTTACATCAATCATCAAGGGGGAACCAGGAGTTCCCTAGCGATGTTGGAAGTCTCGAAGATAATTTGCTGGGCAGAGTCGCACTCTTGTCACCTGTCGGCGATCTACATCCCAGGCGTGGAGAACTGGGAGGCGGACTTTCTAAGTCGCCAGACCTTTCATCCGGGGGAGTGGGAACTTCACCCGGAGGTGTTTGCTCAACTGATTCTTCGTTGGGGCGAACCGGAGCTGAATCTCATGGCATCTCGCCAGAACGCCAAGCTTCCTTGTTACGGATCCAGGTCCAGGGACCCGGGAGCGGTGCTGGTAGATGCACTAGCAGCCCCTTGGGTTTTCAACATGGCTTATGTGTTTCCACCATTTCCGTTGCTACCTCGACTGATTGCCAGGATCAAACAGGAGAGAGCATCGGTATGCAGACCTAGTGGACATGTCGTCCTGTCCACCATGGTCTCTGCCTCTGAGGCAGGACCTTCTAATTCAGGGTCCTTTCAACCATCCAAGCCTAATTTCTCTGAGGCTGACTGCATGGAGATTGAACGCTTGATTCTATCAAAGCGTGGTTTTTCAGAGTCGGTTATTGATACGTTAATACAGGCTCGGAAACCTGTTACCAGAAAAATTTACCATAAGATATGGCGTAAATATTTATATTGGTGTGAATCCAAGAGTTACTCATGGAGTAAGGTTAGGATTCCTAGGATATTGGCTTTTCTACAAGAAGGTTTAGAAAAGGGTTTATCCTCTAGTTCGTTAAAGGGACAGATTTCTGCTCTGTCTATTCTTTTACACAAACGTCTGGCAGAGAATCCAGACGTCCAGGCTTTTTGTCAGGCTTTGGCTAGGATTAAGCCTGTGTTTAAAACTGTTGCTCCTCCGTGGAGCTTAAACTTGGTTCTTAAAGTTCTTCAGGGTGTTCCGTTTGAACCCCTTCATTCCATTGATATTAAGCTTTTATCTTGGAAAGTTCTGTTTTTGATGGCTATTTCCTCGGCTCGAAGAGTCTCTGAGTTATCTGCCTTACATTGCGATTCTCCTTAACTGATTTTTCATTCAGACAAGGTAGTTCTGCGTACTAAACCTGGGTTTTTACCTAAGGTTGTTTCTAACAGGAATATCAATCAAGAGATTGTTGTTCCTTCATTATGTCCTAATCCTTCTTCAAAGAAGGAACGTCTTTTGCATAATCTAGACGTGGTCCGTGCTCTGAAGTTCTACTTACAGGCAACTAAAGATTTTAGACAAACTTCTTCTCTGTTTGTCGTTTACTCTGGACAGAGGAGAGGTCAAAAGGCTTCGGCTACCTCTCTCTCTTTTTGGCTTCGTAGCATAATACGTTTAGCCTATGAGAGTGCTGGACAGCAGCCTCCTGAAAGAATTACAGCTCATTCCACTAGAGCTGTGGCTTCCACCTGGGCCTTTAAGAATGAGGCCTCTGTTGAACAGATTTGCAAAGCTGCAACTTGGTCTTCACTTCATACCTTTTCAAAATTTTACAAATTTGACACTTTTGCTTCTTCGGAGGCTGGTTTTGGGAGAGAGGTTCTACAGGCAGTGGTTCCTTCTGTTTAATGTTCCTGCCTTGTCCCTCCCATCATCCGTGTACTTTAGCTTTGGTATTGGTATCCCATAAGTAATGGATGACCGGTGGACTGAACACACTTAACAAGAGAAAACATAATGTATTCTTACCTGATAAATTTATTTCTCTTGTAGTGTGTTCAGTCCACGGCCCGCCCTGTCTTTTTTGAGGCAGTTCTAAATTTTAATTAAAACTCCAGTCACCACTGCACCCTATAGTTTTTCCTTTCTCGTCTTGTTTCAGTCGAATGACTGGATATGACATGTGAGGGGAGGAGCTATATAGCAGCTCTGCTTGGGTGATCCTCTTGCAACTTCCTGTTGGGGAGGAGAATATATCCCATAAGTAATGGATGACCCGTGGACTGAACACACTACAAGAGAAATAAATTTATCAGTTAAGCATAAATTATGTTTTTTATATTTAAACAATGCATGTGTTAAACTACAAATGCATGTGTGCTACTCAAACTTCAGTTATTTAATAGATCAAAATGAAATTGCTGATCCAAACACCCAATTATTTATAAATGAAAATCATGGAAATTGTCAGGGGTGCCTAAACTTTTGCATACAGCTGTATATGTATGTATTATATATATATATATATATATATATATATATATATATATATATATATACCGTAGCAGTATACCCACAGAGCGACTGGCTACAGCGGTTCTATAGACCTTCGAAGGGGAGGAGACAAGTAGGATCCGGGAACCCGTGAGTTAAATGAATGCTTCTTAACAGCAAGATAATTGATATCATCAGCAGTAGTTTCATTTGTCTAACGGACTCAATTGCATTTGTTCACTGGTGACCTTTATCCACTATATGGAACGTTTTTAGGCATTCATAAACATTTTAAAGATTTATATATATTTTTTGGTAACCACCGGTGGTACACATGTGTTTTGTAAATGTTCTTTGGTGTACACATTTCTCTTGTTAAGTTTATCCAGTTCACGGGTCATCCATTACTTGTGGGATATTCTCCTTCCCAACAGGAAGTTGCAAGAGGATCACTCACAGCAGAGCTGCTATATAGCTCCTCCCCTCACTGCCATATCCAGTCATTCTCTTGCAACTCTCAACTAAGATGGAGGTCGTAAGAGGACTGTGGTGTTTTATACTTAGTTTATTTCTTCAATCAAAAGTTTGTTATTTTTAAATGGTACCGGAGTGTACTGTTTATCTCAGGCAGTATTTAGAAGAAGAATCTGCCTGCGTTTTCTATGATCTTAGCAGAAGTAACTAAGATCCTTTGCTGTTCTCACATATTCTGAGGAGTGAGGTAACTTCAGAGGGGGAATAGCGTGCAGGTTTTCCTGCAATAAGGTATGTGCAGTTAAAATATTTTTCTAGGGATGGAATTTGCTAGAAAATGCTGCTGATACCGAAGTAATGTAAGTAAAGCCTTAAATGCAGTTATAGCGACTGGTATCAGGCTTATTAATAGAGATACATACTCTTATAAAAGTGTATATTAAAACGTTTGCTGGCATGTTTAATCATTTTTTTACATATGTTTGGTGATAAAACTTATTGGGGCCTAGTTTTTTCCACATGGCTGGCTTGAATTTTGCCTAGAAACAGTTCCCTGAGGCTTCCCACTGTTGTAATATGAGTGGGAGGGGCCTATTTTGGCGTTTTTTTACACAGCAAAAATTACAGACACAGACATCCAGCTTCTTCCTGCATGATCCAGGACTTCTCTGAAGGGCTCAAAAGGCTTCAAAAGTCGTATTGAGGGAGGTAAAAAGCCACAGTAGAGCTGTGGCAGTTGTTGTGACTGTTTAAAAAACGTTTTTGTCATTTGTTATTCCGTTTTTGGTATTAAGGGGTTAATCATCCATTTGCAAGTGGGTGCAATGCTCTGCTAACTTATTACATACACTGTAAACATTTCGTTAGTGTAACTGCATTTTTTCACTGTTATTTCAAAATTTGGGGAAATTTGTGTTTCTTAAAGGCGCAGTAACGTTTTTTATATTGCTTGTAAACTTGTTTTAAAGTGTTTTCCAAGCTTGCTAGTCTCATTGCTAGTCTGTTTAAACATGTCTGACACAGAGGAACCTACTTGTTCATTATGTTTGAAAGCCATGGTGGAGCCTCATAGGAGAATGTGTACTAAATGTATTGATTTCACCTTAAACAGTAAAGATCAGTCTTTATCTATAAAAGAATTATCACCAGAGGGTGAAGTTATGCCGACTAACTCTCCCCACGTGTCAGACCCTTCGCCTCCCGCTCAGGGGACGCACTCTAATATGGCGCCAATTATATCAGGGACGCCCATAGCGATTACCTTGCAGGATATGGCTGCAATCATGAATAATACCCTGTCAGAGGTATTATCTAGATTGCCTGAATTAAGAGGCAAGCGCGATAGCTCTGGGGTTAGGAGAGATACAGAGCACGCAAATGCTGTTAGAGCCATGTCTGATACTGCGTCACAGTATGCAGAACATGAGGACGGAGAGCTTCAGTCTGTGGGTGACATCTCTGACTCGGGGAAACCTGATTCAGAGATTTCTAATTTTAAATTTAAGCTTGAGAACCTCTGTGTATTGCTTGGGGAGGTATTAGCTGCTCTGAATGACTGTAACACAGTTGCAATTCCAGAGAAATTGTGTAGGCTGGATAGATACTATGAGGTGCCGGTGTGTACTGACGTTTTTCCTATACCTAAAAGGCTTACAGAAATTATTAGCAAGGAGTGGGATAGACCTGGTGTGCCCTTTTCCCCACCTCCCTATATTTTGAAAAATGTTTCCAATAGACGCCACTACACGGGACTTATGGCAGACGGTCCCTAAGGTGGAGGGAGCAGTTTCTACTTTAGCAAAGCGTACCACTATCCTGGTTGAGGACAGTTGTGCTTTTTCATATCCAATGGATAAAAAATTGGAGGGTTACCTTAAGAAAATGTTTATTCAACAAGGTTTTATTTTACAGCCCCTTGCATGCATTGCGCCTGTCACTGCTGCGGCGGCATTCTGGTTTGAGGCCCTGGAAGAGGCCATCCGGACAGCTCAATTGAATGAAATTATTGACAAGCTTAGAACGCTTAAGCTAGCTAACTCATTTGTTTCTGATGCCATTGTTCATTTGACTAAACTAACGGCTAAGAATTCCGGATTCGCCATCCAGGCGCGTTGGGCGCTATGGCTTAAATCCTGGTCAGCTGACGTGACTTCAAAGTCTATATTACTCAACATTCCTTTCCAGGGGCAGACCTTATTCGGGCCTGGCTTGAAGGAAATTATTGCTGACATTACTGGAGGCAAGGGTCATACCCTTCCTCAGGACAGGGCCAAATCAAAGGCCAAACAGTCTAATTTTCGTGCCTTTCGAAATTTCAAGGCAGGAGCAGCATCAACTTCCTCCGCTTCAAAACAAGAGGGAACGGTTGCTCGTTCCAGACAGGCCTGGAAACCTAACCAGTCCTGGAACAAGGGCAAGCAGGCCAGGAAGCCTGCTGCTGCCCCCAAGACAGCATGAAGGAACGGCCCCCTATCCGGAACGGATCTAGTGGGGGGCAGACTTTCTCTCTTCGCCCAGGCATGGGCAAGAGATGTTCAGGATCCCTGGGCGTTGGAGATCATATCTCAGGGATATCTTCTGGACTTCAAAGCTTCTCCTCCACAAGGGAGAGTTCATCTTTCAAGGTTATCATCAAACCAGATAAAGAAAGAGGCATTCCTAAGCTGTGTGCAAGACCTCCTAGTAATGGGAGTGATCCATCCAGTTCCGCGGACGGAACAAGGACATGGATTTTATTCAAATCTGTGGTTCCCAAGCAAGAGGGAACCTTCAGACCAATCTTGGATCTAAAGATCTTAAACAAATTCCTCAGAGTTCCATCATTCAAAATGGAAACTATTCGGACCATCCTACCCATGATCCAAGAGGGTCAGTACATGACCACAGTGGACTTAAAGGATGCCTACCTTCACATACCGATTAACAAAGATCATCATCGGTTCCTAAGGTTTGCCTTTCTAGACAGGCATTACCAATTTGTAGCTCTTCCCTTCGGGTTGGCCACTGCCCCGAGAATTTTTACAAAGGTTCTGGGCTCACTTCTGGCGGTTCTAAGACCGCGAGGCATAGCGGTGGCTCAGTATCTAGACGACATCCTGATACAGGTGTCAAGCTTTCAAATTGCCAAGTCTCATACAGAGATAGTTCTGGCATTTCTGAGGTCGCATGGGTGGAAAGTGAACGTGGAAAAGAGTTCTCTATCACCACTCACAAGATTCTCCTTCCTATGGACTCTTATAGATTCTGTAGAGATGAAAATTTACCTGACGGAGTCCAGGTTATCAAAACTTCTAAATGCTTGCCGTGTCCTTACTTCCATGCACTGAGCCACTGACGGGCGTGGAAGTAATCGGCTTAATGGTAGCGGCAATGGACATAGTGCCATTTGCGCGCCTGCATCTCAGACCGCTGCAATTATGCATGCTAAGTCAGTGGAATGGGGATTACTCAGATTTGTCCCCTCTACTAAATCTGGATCAAGAGACCAGAGATTCTCTTCTCTGGTGGCTTTCTCGGGTCCATCTGTCCAAGGGTATGACCTTTCGCAGGCCAGATTGGACGATTGTAACAACAGATGCCAGCTTTCTAGGTTTGGGCGCAGTCTGGAACTCCCTGAAGGCTCAGGGATCGTGGACTTAGGAGAAACTCCTCCCAATAAATATTCTGGAGTTAAGAGCAATATTCAATGCTCTTCTAGCTTGGCCTCAGCAACACTGAGGTTCATCATATTTCAGTCGGACAACATCACGTCTGTGGCTTACATCAACCATCAAGGGGGAACCAGGAGTTCCCTAGCGATGTTAGAAGTCTCAAAGATAATTCACTGGGCAGAGTCTCACTCTTGCCACCTGTCAGCGATCCACATCCCAGGCGTAGAGAACTGGGAGGCGGATTTTCTAAGTCGTCAGACTTTTCATCCGGGGGAGTGGGAACTCCATCCGGAGGTGTTTGCTCAACTGGTCCATCGTTGGGGAAAACCAGAACTGGATCTCATGGCGTCTCGCCAGAACTCCAAACTTCCTTGTTACGGATCCAGGTCCAGGGACCCGGGAGCAACGCTGATAGATGCTCTAGCAGCTCCTTGGTTCTTCAACCTTGCCTATGTGTTTCCACCGTTTCTTCTGCTCCCTTGACTGATTGCCAAAATCAAACAGGAGAGAGCATCAATGATTCTGATAGCGCCTGCGTAGCCACGCAGGACCTGGTATGCAGACCTAGTGGACATGTCATCTCTTCCACCATGGACTCTGCCTCTGAGGCAGGACCTTCTAATACAAGGTCCTTTCAATCATCCAAATCTAATTTCTCTGAGACTGACTGCATGGAGATTGAACGCTTGATTCTATCAAGGCGTGGCTTCTCAGAGTCCGTCATTGATACCTTAATACAGGCTCGGAAGCCTGTCACCAGGAAAATCTACCATAAGATATGGCGTAAATATCTTTATTGGTGTGAATCCAAGAGTTACTCATGGAGTAAGGTTAGGATTCCTAGGATATTGTCCTTTCTCCAAGAGGGTTTTGACAAAGGCTTATCAGCTAGTTCTTTAAAAGGACAGATCTCTGCTCTGTCTATTCTTTTGCACAAGCGTCTGGCAGAAGTTCCAGACGTCCAGGCATTTTGTCAGGCTTTGGTTAGGATTAAGCCTGTGTTTAAAATTGTTGCTCCCCCGTGGAGCTTAAACTTGGTTCTTAAAGTTCTTCAGGGAGTTCCGTTTGAACCCCTTCATTCCATTGATATTAAACTTTTATCTTGGAAAGTTTTGTTTTTGATGGCTATTTCCTCGGCTCGAAGAGTCTCTGAGTTATCTGCCTTACATTGTGATTCTCCTTATCTGATTTTTCATTCAGACAAGGTAGTTCTGCGTACCAAACCTGGGTTTTTAGCTAAGGTGGTTTCTAACAGGAATATCAATCAAGAGATTGTTGTTCCATCATTGTGTCCTAATCCTTCTTCAAAGAAGGAACGTCTTTTGCATAATCTGGACGTAGTCCGTGCCTTGAAGTTTTACTTACAGGCTACTAAAGATTTTCGTCAAACATCTGCCCTGTTTGTCGTTTACTCTGGACAGAGGAGAGGTCAAAAAGCTTCGGCAACCTCTCTCTCTCCTTTTGGCTTCGGAGCATAATACGCTTAGCCTATGAGACTGCTGGACAGCAGCCCCCTGAAAGGATTACAGCTCATTCTACTAGAGCTGTGGCTTCCACCTGGGCCTTTAAAAATGAGGCCTCTGTTGAACAGATTTGCAAGGCTGCGACTTGGTCTTCGCTTCACACCTTTTCAAAATTTTACAAATTTGTCACTTTTGCTTCTTCGGAGGCTGTTTTTGGGAGAAAAGGTTCTACAGGCAGTGGTTCCTTCCATTTAAGTTCCTGCCTTGTCCCTCCCATCATCCGTGTACTTTAGCTTTGGTATTGGTATCCCACAAGTAATGGATGATCCGTGGACTGGATACACTTAACAAGAGAAAACATAATTTATGCTTACCTGATAAATTTATTTCTCTTGTAGTGTATCCAGTCCACGACCCGCCCTGTCCTTTTAAGGCAGGTCTACATTTTAATTAAACTACAGTTACCACTGCACCCTATGGTTTCTCCTTTCTCGTCTTGTTTCGGTCGAATGACTGGATATGGCAGTGAGGGGAGGAGCTATATAGCAGCTCTGCTGTGGGTGATCCTCTTGCAACTTCCTGTTGGGAAGGAGAATATCCCAGAAGTAATGGATGATCCGTGGACTGGATACACTACAAGAGAAATAAATTTATCAGGTAAGCATAAATTATGTTTTTCTAATAACATCATAGTAGGTTACAAACCTGTAATCTAAGCGTAATAATTAAAACCTTATACTAGAAATTACGTTTTTACAAAATGAAATTCCCTGTTCTTGCTTCCCTTGAAGGTGCTATTGACTTGGCTGCCCAGTCTGCAGGAATCATCCCCAGTAATTCATTGCAAGTCTTGGATACAGACGGTTTAGCAGGAATTGTCCCCCTACCTCCTGATGGAATAACTGGCACCGCTCAGGACTCTCTAACTGACGGAAGTGTGGGAGAATCCATTCCAGTGGTGGCTGTGAGTACTGATGTTTGTGCTCTGTTTCCCATAGGTGAAATATGTGTTAATTAGACTTACGTTGTCTTTGTTTTTTAAACTTTTATGTTTTTATTTTTTCCTCTCCTTGAAACCAAAATTATTTTTTTGATTCTTTATTTTTTATTTATGTATTTATTTTTTTAGGATCCTATGCCATTTATTGCACTTTCTTCACCTGCACTGCAGGAACCGACTCCACAATTCCAGGTACTGAGATATCCTATCTATGTAATACATCTCAGACATGACCGTCACATACCATCATTCTGTAATGTTTTTCTAAGGATTATGGATATTTAAAGGGACACAAAACACTCATTTTTCTGTCATGATTCAGAAAAAGCAAACTGTTTTAAACAAGTTTCCATTTACTTCTATTATCAAATTTGCTTAATTTTCTTGTTATCCTTTGTTAAACAAGCAGCAGTGTACCACTGGGAGCTAGCTGAACCTATCCAGTAAGACAATGACAAGAGGCATCTATGTGCAGCTATCAATCAGCATCTAGCTTCCATTAGTGCTTTACTTCTCCTGAACCTACCTAGGTTTGGTTTTCAACAAAGGATACCAAGAGAACCAAGTTCTAGCTGAATCATTGGGAAACAAAGGTTTCATGTCCCTTTTAATTCTAATTATATCATTTTTCTTGACTTGTTCCTATTGTATGTAAGTTTGTTGATATGACTTTATATGTTTATTTAAAGTGATTATAAACTTTATTGAATTAAAGGCCAGTATCAAACAATAATCTAAAAGACAGGGGCACTTTAATTCATTAACGTTTACAATGATGCTTATTTTTTAATATACTTTGCGTTAAGGTAAACATAACACCAATCCTCCACCCGCAGCTCCTGCTTTCTTTAGCATATGGATGACGAATCTGGCTTCCTCCAATCGTGGCCTGTCTCACGAGCTGGATGCCAAAGGGGACACACAACGATTGGAGGAAGCCGGATTTGTCAGCAATATGCTAAAGAAAGCAGGAGATGCGGCCGGAGGATCAGAGTTAGGTTTACCTTTTAACACAAAGGTAAGTATTTTAAAAATGTGTCTTTGTAAACTTTAATAAATTAAAGGGCCCCTGTTAATCACTTTAATGTATTGCTTCTGTTTCTCTTTGAGCCCTGCATTTTAGGGAGCTAAATAGAATATGCATGCTTTGTTTTTAATATGAAAATAATCCTGTTTCTGTAGACACCAACCAGTCATAATGTCACTGATAATGATCACTCTAGAGCTCACTCTTATTAAAGGTCATGACCATAAATAATTAAGATCAGAGTCTTTGTAGCCACTTTCCAATTTACTTCCATTATTAAATTTGCTTTTTTTCTCTTATTATCCTTTGCTGAAAGGTTTATCTAGGTAAGCTCAGGAGCAGCAAAGAACCTAGGTTCTAGCTGCTGATTGGTGGCTGCATATTTATACCGATTGTCATTAGCTCACCCATGTGACAGTTAGAAACCAGTAGTGCATTGCTGCACCTTCAACAAATGATACAAAGAGAATGAAACAAATTTGATAATAGAAGTAAACTGGAAAGAAACAGTTTACATAAAATACCTATAAAATGTACTCAGGTGTAACAAAGAAAACATGTAATTGCTTGTCTATTGGTTACATTCCCACGTGTTACAAATGTAGTGAGTGCATCAGATTTTAAAGGAAAAAAGCTGCGCCCAGTTATGAAATTTGCGTCATGCTCCTGGTGTATCCTGTGTTGAGGAAGCAGGAATGCACTACTGAGAGCTAGCTGAACACATAGGGCGAGCCTCTAAAAAGAGGCATATCTGTGCAGCCGCCAGTTAGCAGCTAGCTCCCAGTTGTGTATTACTGCTCCTAGGTATGCTTTCAACAAAGGATACTAACAGAATGAAGCAAATTAGATCATGGGAATACATTGGAAAGGTATTTAAAATGTTATGCTTTATCTGAATAATGAAAGAAGCAATTTGAGTTTCATGTCCCTTTAAATGCTGATTGACATCATGTTTCCCCCCCTTTATTCAACAGTTGATATTGTTATATTTCTATACTTGACAGATTTGTGTTTATTTATTTTGAGAAGTGTAGATAGACCTTAAGAAATTATAATTTTAAAAGTTACTTAAGAGTATGATTGAAACATGAAGAATGTATATAACATTGCACTGATAACCTGTCTTGTATACCATTATTACTTTAGCCATCATCTGTCCTATCCTTAAGTGAGATCTCCCAGAATTCCCTGCAGAATGGTCCTGCTCCGGCTAGTGGTTCTTCCTGCCTTTCTCCACCCAATGTATCTGCCTTGCTGGACATATCATTTCCTGGCCCTCCCGAGGATTCCCTTTCATTAAATGGGGAACCTGCCACACATATCAGTGACTCCATTATTGAAATAGCTATAAGTTCTGGACAGTATGGTGAGTCCTTAACCAGTTCGGTCGTGTACAATTTTGACAGTTTAATTTCAGGGCTAAAATTCATTATTGTTAAAGTGACAACATATTAGCTCTGTATCAATACAATGAATATGTAACTTTACCAAAAATATGACGAATGTATAGGGATAGAGGGCTCTTCCCCCGACTTACCGTCTGTGATGTACAGAACTTTTATGCATTGAGTTCTTCAGTTTTTGCTACCTTATCAGAATTTTCTACCTGTCAGTGCTCATTCTCTCTATTACGTAATCACACTCCACATTTGTTAAAAAGAAATGTGTGGAATGCAATTTATGTAATTAGCAGCATGTGCACTGAGGTAGCTTCTGAAGGAAGTTGTCTTGTTAGATTTTGCTGTGGCTAATAAATGCGCACATGCGCAGTTCTATCACTTGTCACGGTGGGCTATGAAAGCATATCCTGCACACAAGATATAAATAAAAATAGTAATAATAGCAAGATTGTTAGAGCGGTTAGTTATAGTGTCAAATGTCCACACTTAATATTTGAAGTGCTGCCACTGCCAAATAGACAACCACTCCCCTCTTTAGTAAATTGACAATGTTAATCAATGCAACACAAACTAAGATCCACACGCCTTCAGAATAAAGATCTTTTGTATGCGCTTAAATAATATGCGCTCACCTGATCCTCTGTGCCTGTTTGTCAGTGTGGCTTTCGAAGCAGCAGGTACTGTGATGCAAATAAATCCCGTATTTGCACGGTGTGCCGTCCAAAGGCACCTTTTCGATCCTCTCACCTCTTCTCAGCGTCTCTGCGTCTGACCCGGCAAACTCCTTGGCGCTTACGATGACGTCATCTTCAGGGGAGAAAAAACGCTATGTGGCTGTGAAATTAATGGCAGGGTAATATACGATACACTGCGAGAAGGAGACAGGATCCATATAAATAAAAATCACATAGAAAAATTATAAATATATATGTGCATACATATGTGTATATATATATATATATATATATATATATATATATAACATTTGTATATGGAAATTTTATTGATATATTTTGAGTGCAGGACACACTTTCATCGGCCACTGTGACAAGTAATTAAACTGCTCATGCGCACATTTATTAGCCACAGCAAAATTCGACAGGACAACTTCCTTATCAGAGTTTGCTACCTCTCAGTGCACATGCTGCTAATTACATAATCACATTCCTTTTTAACAAATGTGGAGTGTGATTACGTAATACAGAGCATGCGCACTGACAGGTAGCAAATTCTGATAAATAAGAGCGTAATCGAGATGACACAACTGGTGACGAAGCAGAGGTAAAAAAATCAGAATAAGATGACAATATGGGTTGTATTAATATATGAACATGTGTAAGCATAGAAGAGCAAATTGGAGTATGAGAAAGAGGGAGGAGCTGGTTTTGTGGAGTGAAGGACAGGGGAAATGTTTGTAGGGATGTGGGTGTGTATTTATACAAATCTGAAGCACAAAGCCGAGTGCTTGATGTATGCAGTACTTAATGGCATGTTAAATTCTAATAATATAAGTAACTATATTATTGGTTATGCAAGAAAGCAAACTTTAGTGGTTAGGCAATATGCCTGTCGATTGTTACTGAATAATCGACAGCTTTATGTGTGGTGTGTGCTTCTTTTATTAAAAATCAAAAATGCAACTAGATAAGGCTCTTCCTAGGGTGAGAAACGTGAGTCGTCTTGCATTGGTTTACTGTTAGTTTTTTGCTGTTCTATAATGGTTTACTTTAAGTCCCTTCTTATATTTGAAAGTGTCAATCATCTCACCTCTTTACCCTCTCTTCTCTAAACTATACATGTTGTATATTAGACCATGTACCACTTTAGTAGCCCTCCTTTGGACTGTTTCCAGAACTGTACCCTATTTAAGATGAGGCCTAACTAGTGATCTGTAAAGTGACATAAGAATATTGCTATTTCTGCTGCTAATACCTCTACCAGTGCAACCAAGTAGTCTACTGGCCTTACCAGCTGTATATTTTAAATCATCTTAAATAATAATAATTCCCAAATCTCTTTTAGTTACATTCAGTAACGTATTATTAAGACTTTAATTCGCCTATTTAAATTTTTGATCCTACTTATTTGTCCAGCCCTCCAGTTCTTTTTTAATATCGCACTCATTTGATTCACCCCTCCTGGAACACCAACTGTTAATTAAAATGTTTTGTATCATCGGCAATCAAGTACACCTTTCCCTGGAGCCTGCTACCAATATCACTGTTACTGTGTCCTCTAAGGCGTCTTACTTTTCTCCCTTTTGCGGATCAATTATTTCTATTATTCTATTTCTATGATCTATTTAGACACTCAGGCACTTTACAAATCAAATAATTTATTATACCCAAAGACATAAAACTTTTCTTACCATGTGTAATACTTCTATACATAGTTTAAACCAAGGATCCATAATCCGCTATTATGAATGCACTTAGTTTTCCTTGGCTCTTTATCTAATCCTCTGTTTAACCTCCCATTGTTGTGACAAACAAAATGAGTGTGTGATTTTTATTGTGCCAGTTTTGGCCTAGGGGGACTTTGGTTTTCAGCATTTTTCTCCTCATTGGTTAACAGCACCCTAAAATTTTGGTTTCATGTCCTTTTAAGGGCCTTTCCAAGAGCTCTCTTTGTGTTGCTTTTCACAGATACATTCATGAATTCCCTTGCTGTGAGGCCACTATTAAGCATTTGGGAAAGTGGCCACATTGGTTTTTTTGGGTGCCTTTTTATAAATCATATCACTTTGGTGTTTTTATTTTCCTCTGAAGGTTTTTTTTCTCTTATCAATAGGTTATTTTGATATTATTTTGTTTCAGTTATGGTCCTGTTTGTCACCAGACTTATATTTAATGCTTTTAGTTTTCTGGTGAGGCTGTTTTTTTCTTATCTCTTCACTTTGGTAAATGGTTAAAATACTTAGGATTGGAAGTGGTGGGAGGATAATGTGTTTTAAAATTTCATGTACTGTAAAAAATGATTTAATGGCAAATAGTAAAAAAAATATTATTTATTTTTTTATAAATAGGAGAATCCGTACCTCTTTCCCCAGCCAAGTTGAACGATAACTCCAAAAGTCTTCCCTCGCCCTCATCTAGTCCCAGGCAGAACTGGATCGCCTCTCCTACTCATGACCCACAATGGTACCCCAACGATTCTACCGACTCCTCCCTCAGCAGTCTGTTTTGTAAGTATCAGAATGCTCAAACTATCCAAGTATGATCTCACTTTTTGTGCTGTCAAAATCTTATGACTGCTACAAGACATACTTGACAAATGTGAAATAGTGTTTTTAGTATACTGTATTTTATCATAATTCCTTATACAAAGAGCTTTCCCCAAGCTGTAAAAAAAAAAAATCTGTCTTCTGGTGTTAAAAGAACAGTATCTCCATCCTAAGATAGGGAGAGTCCACTGCTTCATTCCTTACTGTTGGAAAGTACAACACCTGGCCACCAGGAGGAGGCAAAGACACCCCAGCCAAATGCTTAAATGTGTCTCCGACTTTCTCATTACCCCAGTCATTCTTTGCCTTTCATCACGCTAGGAGGTGGCAGAGAAGTGTCAGAATATTCAGAGAGTCTTGAAAAAGGTTATCTGCCCTTCGAGATAGGACTGGAGTTTTAAGTAGTCATGTCAACCTCTCATTGAGAGTATTGATGAAAGTTAGTTATAGTCTGGAGATGCAGGGAAAGTTTTTCTGCGAAACCATCCAGACTACTGCTAACAGCTCCTAAGCTATCAGTGTTGATGAGTTTCACTGCCTGCTTTCTCTCACTCAAGTCCATGTCAGAAGAGCTGCTATAAGATTCACACTTGAGAGGCTGTGTTCTGTTCCACAGCATGGATCCTGGAGGTAAGATTGTCAATATCCTCTAAAGGGGGTTTATTGAACATTTGGGGTTAATTAATCAGTGTATTATATACATGCTGCTTTGTGTGATTTTTTTTTTTTCCTGGGCTGATAGACTGTGTGTTTTTGGCTGGAACAAACCGGTTTCACTTTTAAGTTTCACTTTTGTTTTTGAAAGTGTTGCACAGCTCCTATTACTTGCTGTACTTGTAATAACAGGGGAAGCACTGTCTTGCACTCCATGTGACCAAGTGTGGTCTATGTTCATTTCCACCATTGCGACTGAGACTTGAACCTGAGGAGAGCGTTTCCTCTGTTATCTTTCTGGGTCTAGGTGGTGGTGAGTGCCCCAGCCATTGGGAGTATAAAGGTGCAGTTTTCTATAATAAAAAACGTTTTTATTTGTGTCCTGTGGGTATAACCTGAGCTATGGAGGACTCTGACATGTTAGAAGGTACTCCTTCTGTTCTAAATCATACCTGTTTATATTGTGAGGAGGCCTTGGTTTTCCCACCGACTCAATTATGTTCCACATGCCTTAACACATTTATAAAGAATAAGAAGGGAGACAAGCCTGCTAAGGCTCTTAGTCCCTCTGAGCCGTCTACCTCTCAGGACTCTGCGTCCTGTGAGATTACTACCCTTGCTACGTTATCCACTCCACATTTAGTTCTCCATAGCACATCTAATCCTCCATTCAGAGGGAGCCTTCTTCCTGCGGACTTTGCCGCACAGTTATAAAAGTGTCTGCGGCCCTCAGTGCATTACCTTGCTCTAACAAACACAAGAGAAAGGTTAGTTCTCATGACCCGGCATCATCTAAATATTTATCGGATTTAGCTATTATGTCCCAGTTATCCAATGAGTTAACCTCTGTAGCTTCAGAGGGTGAACTTTCTGGGTCCTTTCAGTCCTTGGCGTCTAAGCCTCCTGCTGCGGAGAAACCGTCCTTTAGATTTAAAATTGAGCACTTGCGTTTTTTATTAAAGGAGGTTCTGTCTACGTTAGAGGTTCCAGAAGCCGCGCTGCCTGAAGAACCTATGATACCTAAATTGGACAGAGTTTACGAAGACCAGAAAGTTCCTTTGACTTTTCCTGTGCCGTTTAAGATAACGAACATTATTAAGAACGAATTGGAAAGAATTGGTTCTTCCTTTACCCCTCATCTACTTTTAAAAAGTTGTTCCCAGTCCTGGACTTTCAACTGGATTTGTGTGGCTCCATTCCTAAGGTGGATGGTGCTATCTCTACGCTTGCTAAACGTACTACTATACCTCTTGATCATAGTTCTTCGTTCAGAGAGCTGATGGATAAGAAAAGATGTTACAACATACAGGATTTTTGTTTCAGCCGGCGGCTGCAGTTGTTGCGGTTGCCAGAGTGGCTACCTACTGGTGCGACTCTTTGTTGGAACTCATTGAGGTGGAGTCTCATCTCAAGGATATTCAAGACAAAATTAATGCTCTTAGAATTGCTAATTCTTTTATCTGTGATGCGAACATGCAAATTATTTGCCTAAATGCAAAGGCCTCTGGCTTTGCGGTCCTAGCCCGCCAGGCACTCTGGTTGAAGTCTTGGTTTGCGGATATAACTTCTAAGTCCAGACTCCTTTCTCTTTCCTTTAAGGGAAATATTTTATTTGGTCCAGGCCTGGACTCAATTATTTCTACGGTTTCCGGAGGCAAGGGTACCTTCCTACCACAAGATAAGAACAAGCCTAAGGGACGACAATCTTCTTATTTTCGTTCCTTATGTTCTGACAAATCCCAACGACAGCAACCCTCCTCCAAGCCCAAGCAACCCAACAGTCCTGGAATAAATCCAAGCAAAATAAGAAGCCAGCCGAAAACAAGTCGGCATAAAGGGAGGGCCCCCGATCTGGGATCGGATCATGTAGGGGCAGACTGTCTCTCTTTTTTCAGACGCCTGGTTCAAGGACGTACAGGATACGTGGGTCTTGGAGGTGGTATCTCAGGGATACAAGATAGGCTTCAAATCTCATCCGCAAACTGGCAAATTCCTTCTTTCGAATCTGTCTACCAGAACCAGAAAAGAGGGATGCCTTTCTAGGTGGGGTTCTGGATCTTTCCGCCTTAGGAGTTGT
This sequence comes from Bombina bombina, assembly GCF_027579735.1. Lineage (NCBI taxonomy): Eukaryota > Metazoa > Chordata > Amphibia > Anura > Bombinatoridae > Bombina > Bombina bombina. The sequence continues at coordinate 127,076,811 of NC_069509.1, read as the reverse complement.
TGTCCCAGGGAACTTTCCGCCCAATTCTGGATTTAAAGTGAAAGTTAATCCTAGCGTTGTACAAACGCTAGGATTGACTGTTGAAACAAATAAAGTGGACTTTCATTCATGGAGTATAAGATACTTCATGTAGAAAGCTCCTTTATTTGTTTCATTCGATTGCCGCTCTTAGCTCCTACAACAGCCCATGCCTAAAAAAAATTTTTGCTAAGAGGTGACGTTTTCACCTCTTAGCCAATAGCCGTGCGGTAAATCCGGCTTGGCACCCATGGGAGCTGGATTTACCGCACAGCTATTGGCTAAGAAGTGAAAACGTCACCTGTTAGCAAAACAAATTTTTAGCCGCTGTAGGAGCGAAGAGCAGCTATCAATTGAAATAAATAAAGGAGCTTTCTACATCAAGTATCTTATACTTCATGAATGAAATGCCCCTTTTATTTGTTTCAATAGTCAATCCTAGCGTTTTACAAACGCTAGGATTGACTTTCACTTTCACAAATTTCTCAGTGTCCCTTCCTTCAAGATGGAGACAATAAGGTCCATCCTTCCTTTGATTCAGGTAGGCCAGGTTCAGATTGTATTAGACAGCCGGTCGAGAGAATCGCTTTCTTGGTGGCTCTATCCAGATAATCTGTCCCGAGGGACATCCTTTCTAAGATCATCCTGGGAGAATTTGACTACGGACGCAAGCCTATCCGAATGGGGAGCTTTTTGGGGTGCCAGGAAGGCACAGGGGTTGTGGACTCAGGAGGAGTCCTCCCTCCCAATCAATATTTTGGAACTACAGGTAATTTTCAAGGCCTTGAAGGCTTGACCACTACTGGGTTTGTCCCAGTTTATCAGATTCCAATCAGACAATATAACCTCTACGTATCTCAGATTCTGGAGCTGTTTGCTGTCAACGATCCACATTCCGGGTGTGGACAACTGGGAGGCGGATTTTCTCAGCAGGCAATCCTTCCATCCAGGGGAATGGTCTCTCCATCCTGAGGTGTTTGCAGAGATATGCAGCAAGTGGGGGATGCCGGAGATCTCATGGCGTCCCGTCTCAATACCAAGCTACCCAGGTACGGGTCGAGGGATCCCCAAGCGAATCTAATAGGTGCACTATCAGTGTCCTGGAGGTTCAAACTCATATATCTTTTTCCTCCATTACCGCTTTTTCCTTGAGTGGTGGCGGGTATCAGTAATCCTGATTGCTTGGCTGCGAAGGATGTGTTTCGCGAATCTAGTGGGGATGTCCTCGTCTCCTCCGTGGAAGTTACCTTGTCGCAGAGACCTGCTGATACAAGGTCCATTTGTTCATCAAAATCTAGATTCTTTGAGGCTAACTGCGTGGAGATTGGACGCTTAGTCTTAGCCAAGAAAGGTTTCTCTGAGAGTGTCATTGATACTCTTATTCAAGCTCGTAAACCAGTTACTCTGCGTATCTACCACAAGGGGTGGTGGACCTACTTATTCTGGTGTGAGGAACGTGGTTTTTTTCCTGGCACAGAGTTAAGGTTGCCAGGATCTTATCTTTTCTCCAGGATGGGCTGGAGAAAGGCCTTTCTGCTAGTTCACTGAGGGGTCAGATTTTGTCCCTGTCGGTTTTATTGCGCAAGAGACTGGCTGAGCCTCCAGACGTGCAGTCCTTTGTTAAGGCTCTGATTAGGATCAGACCTGTGTTTAGATCTGTGGCTCTTCCTTGGAGCCTAAATCTTGTTCTTCGTGATTTGCAACAGGTTCTGTTTGAGCCTTTGCATTTCGTTGACATTAAATTGTTATCTTGTAAGGTTCTCTTTTTATTGGCTATTGCCTCTGGGCGCAGAGTTTCTGAGATCTCTGCTTTGCAATGTGAGCCCCCTTATCTGATTTTTTTCATGCAGATAAGGCAGTTTTTCGTACTAAATTATGTTTTCTTCCTAAGGTTGTGTCAGCTCACAACATCAATAAGGAGATTGTGGTTCCTTCCTTGTGTCCTAATCCTTCATCGAAGGAACGCTTACTTCACAATTTGGATGTGGTTCGCGCCTTGAAGTTCTATCTTTAGGCTACTAAGCAGTTTAGACAATCTTCCTCTTTGTTGTCTATTCAGGGAAGCGTAAGGGGCAGAAGGCTACTTCGACTTCCCTATCTTTTTGGTTAAGGAGTGTCATCCACTTAGCTTACGAGACAGCGGGACATCGTCGTCCTGAGAGGATAACGGCTCATTCCACTAGAGCATTGGCTTCCTCTTGGGCCTTTAAGAACGAAGCCTCTATGGATCAGATTTGTAAGGCAGCTACCTTGTCCTCCCTACATACTTTTTTCAAAATGTTACAAGTTTTATGTTTTTGCTTCGGCTGAAGCAGCTTTCGGGATACAAGTTTTGCAGGCTGTGATGCCCTCAGTGTAGGGTCCACCTCTTCCTTTTTGTTCCCTTCCGTTATTCATTCAGTGTCCTCTGGAGCTTGGGTATAGTTTTCCAAACAGTAAGGAATGAAACTGTGGACTCTCCCTTTCTTAGGAAAACATAATTTATGCTTACCAGATAAATTCCTTTCCTTCCTTGTCATTGGCTTTCAGCTAGCTCCCATTAGTGCATTGCTCCGTCAACAAAGTATACTTGGAGAAAATTAAATAATAGAAGTAAATTGGAAAGTTGATTAAAATTGTATGCTCTATCTGAATCATGAAAGAAAATGTTTGGGTTTCATGTCCTTTAAGTAAGCATGACTGTAATTGGTAAACTAATATTAAAGGGACACTGAACCCAATTTTTTTCTTTCGTGATATAGATAGAGCATGAAATTTTAAGCAACGTTCTAATTTACTCCTATTATCACATTTTCTTCATTCTCTTGGTATCTTTATTTGAAATGCAAGAATGTAAGTTTAGATGCCGGACCATTTTTGGTGAACAACCTGGGTTGTCCTTGCTGATTGGTGGATACATTCATCCACCAATAAAAAAAGTGCTGTCCAGAGTTCTGAAAAAAAAAAAAAAAACTTAGATGCCTTCTTTTTCAAATAAAGATAGCAAGAGAACAAAGAAAAAATGATGATGAGTAAATTAGAAACTTGATTAAAATTGCATGCTCTATCTGAATCACAAAATAAACAATTTGGGTTCAGTGTCCCTTTAATATAAAGTAATCACCTCCATAGAATTAAAATACATGGTACAATCTCTGGATCAAAGGGACATGAAACCCAAATTTATTCTTGTAAACAAGTTTCCAACTTCTATTATCTTATTTGTTTTGTTTTCTTAGTATCCCTTGTTGAAAAGGATAGGGGCTGCTGATTGGTCTCTGCAAACATATACTACATGTTATTGGCTCACCAAATGTGTTAACCAGCTCCCAGTAGTGAATTGCTGCTTTTTCAACAAAGAATACATAGTGAGGGAATAAATGTAGATAATAGAAGTAAATTGTATTCTCTATCTGAATCAAGAAAGGAAAAATGTGTGTTTCTCTTGTTAAGTGTGTTCAGTCCACGGGTCATCCATTACTTATGGGATATATTCTCCTTCCCAACAGGAAGTTGCAAGAGGATCACCCAAGCAGAACTGCTATATAGCTCCTCCCCTCACATGTCATATCCAGTCATTCTCTTGCAACCCTCAACAAAGAAGGAGGTCGCGAGAGGAGTCGGAGTTTTTACTTAATTATTCTTCAATCAAAAGTTTGTTATTTTAAATGGCACCGGAGTGTGCTGTTTTTCTATCTCAGGCAGTATTTGGAAGAAGAAACTGCCTGCGTTTTCTATGATCTTAGCAGGCGTAACTAAGATCCACTGGCTGTTCTCGACATTCTGAGGAGTGGGGTAACTTCAGACAATGGGAATAGCATGCGGGGTCCCCCGCAAATGAGGTATGTGCAGTACAATATTTTCTGGGAATGGAATTGACTAAGAAAACACTGCTGTTACACGTATGATGTAAGTACAGCCTTAAATGCAGTAGTAGTGACTGGTATCAGGCTGATAAATGTATGCACAGTAGAGTTATTTTCTAGGGACTAGAATTTGACTGAGAAAATACTGTTAATACTGAAATAATGCTTAAGCCTTATCTGCAGTGGAAGCGACTGGTAGCAGGCTTAGTGATAACTTTGCATGACATTAAAAGAAGTTTGTGTTTAAAACGTTTACTGGCATGTTATTCGTTTTGTGAGGTACTTTGGTGATAAATCCTTTTGGGCATGATTTTTTTCCACATGGCTAACGTATATTTCTGCATAGAAACCGTTATATCAGGTCTCCCACTGTTGTAAATGAGTGGGAGGGGCCTTTTTTAGCGCCTTGTTGCGCAGTTAAAATTCTAGCACAGTTTTCCTGCTTCTTCCTCCTTGATCCAGGACGTCTCTAGAGAGCTCAGGGGTCTTCAAAATTCGTTTTTGAGGGAGGTAATCAGTCACAGCAGACCTGTGACAGTGTGTTTGACTGTGATAAGAGCGTTAAATCTTAATTTGATATCCGTTTTTGGGTACTGAGGGGTTAATCATCCTTTTGCTAATGGGTGCAATCCTCTGCTAATTAATACATTTAAAGAATTGTTGACTATAACTGAATTAGTTCTTTGTTATTCAACTGTGTTTTTTAAAAGCGCTGCCGCGTTTTTTATATTGCTTGTAAACTTATTGAAAGTATTTTCCAAGCTTGCTAGCTTCATTGCTAGTCTGTTTAAACATGTCTGATACAGAGGAATCTGCTTGTTCATTATGTTTAAAAGCCGATGTGGAGCCCAATAGAAATAAGTGTACAAGACCTCTTAGTGATGGGAGTGATCCACCCAGTTCCGCAAACGGAACAGGGGCAAGGGTTTTATTCAAATCTGTTTGTGGTTCCCAAAAAAGAGGGAACCTTCAGACCAATCTTAGACTTAAAAATCTTAAACAAGTTCCTAAGGGTTCCATCGTTCAAGATGGAAACCATTCGGACCATCCTACCCATGATCCAAGAGGGTCAATATATGACCACAGTGGACTTAAAGGATGCCTACCTTCACATACCGATTCACAAGGATCCTTATCGGTACCTAAGGTTTGCCTTTCTAGACAGGCATTACCAGTTTGTAGCTCTTCCCTTCGGGTTAGCTACGGCCCCGAGAATTTTTACAAAGGTTCTGGGCTCACTTCTGGCGGTACTAAGACCACGAGGCATAGCGGTGGCTCCGTACCTAGACGACATTCTGATACAAGCGTCAAGTTTTCAAAATGCAAAGTCTCATACAGAGATAGTTATAGCATTTCTGAGGTCGCATGGGTGGAAAGTGAACGTGGAGAAGAGTTCTCTGTTACCACTCACAAGGGTCCCTTTTCTAGGGACTCTTATAAATTCTGTAGAGATGAAAATTTACCTGACGGAGTCCAGGTTATCAAAGATTCTCAATGCTTGCCGTGTCCTTCACTCCATTCCAAGCCCATCAGTAGCTCAGTGCATGGAAGTAATCGGCTTAATGGTCGCGGCAATGGACATAGTGCCATTTGCGCGCCTACATCTCAGACCGCTGCAACTATGCATGCTAAGTCAGTGGAATGGGGATTACTCAGATCTGTCCCCTTTGCTAAATCTGGACCAGGAGACCAGAGATTCTCTTCTCTGGTGGTTGTCACGGGTTCATCTGTCCAAAGGAATGACTTTTCGCAGACCAGATTGGACGATTGTAACAACAGATGCCAGCCTACTGGGCTGGGGAGCAGTCTGGAACTCCCTGAAGGCTCAGGGATCGTGGACTCAGGAGGAGAAACTCCTCCCGATAAACATTCTAGAATTAAGAGCAATATTCAATGCTCTTCTAGCTTGGCCTCAGTTAGCAACACTGAGGTTCATCAGATTTCAGTCGGACAACATCACGACTGTGGCTTACATCAATCATCAAGGGGGAACCAGGAGTTCCCTAGCGATGTTGGAAGTCTCGAAGATAATTCGCTGGGCAGAGTCTCACTCTTGCCACCTGTCAGCGATCTACATCCCAGGCGTGGAGAACTGGGAGGCGGATTTTCTAAGTCGCCAGACTTTTCATCCGGGGGAGTGGGAACTTCACCCGGAGGTATTTGCTCAACTGCTCTTCGTTGGGGCAAACCGGATCTGGATCTCATGGCATCTCGCCAGAACGCCAAGCTTCCTTGTTACGGATCCAGGTCCAGGGACCCGGGAGCGGTGCTGGTAGATGCACTAGCAGCCCCTTGGGTTTTCAACATAGCTTATGTGTTTCCACCTTTTCCGTTGCTACCTCGACTGATTGCCAGGATCAAACAGGAGAGAGCATTGGTGATTCTGATAGCGCCTGCGTGGCCACGCAGGACCTGGTATGCAGACCTAGTGGACATGTCGTCCTGTCCACCATGGTCTCTACCCCTGAGGCAGGACCTTCTAATTCAGGGTCCTTTCAACCATCCAAACCTAATTTCTCTGAGGCTGACTGCTTGGAAATTGAACGCTTGATTCTATCAAAGCGTGGGTTTTCGGATTCGGTTATTGATACATTAATACAGGCTCGGAAACCTGTTACCAGAAAAATTTACCACAAGATATGGCGTAGATATTTATATTGGTGTGAATCCAAGAGTTACTCATGGAGTAAGGTTAGGATTCCTAGGATATTGTCTTTTCTACAAGAGGGTTTAGAAAAGGGCTTATCCGCTAGTTCACTAAAGGGACAGATTTCTGCTCTGTCTATTCTTTTACACAAGCGTCTGGCAGAGAATCCAGACGTCCAGGCTTTTTGTCAGGCTTTGGCTAGGATTAAGCCTGTGTTTAAAGCTGTTGCTCCTCCGTGGAGCTTAAACTTGGTTCTTAAAGTTCTTCAAGGTGTCCCGTTTGAACCCCTTCATTCCATTGATATTAAGCTTTTATCTTGGAAAGTTCTGTTTTTGATGGCTATTTCCTCGGCTCGAAGAGTCTCTGAGTTATCTGCCTTACATTGTGATTCTCCTTATCTGATCTTTCATTCAGACAAGGTAGTCCTGCGTACTAAACCTGGGTTTTTACCTAAGGTTGTTTCTAACAGGAATATCAATCAAGAGATTTTTGTTCCATCATTATGTCCTAATCCTTCTTCAAAGAAGGAACGTCTTTTGCATAATCTAGACGTGGTCCGTGCCCTGAAGTTCTACTTACAGGCAACTAAAGATTTTCGACAAACTTCTTCTCTGTTTGTCGTTTACTCTGGACAGAGGAGAGGTCAAAAGGCTTCGGCTACCTCTCTCTCTTTTTGGCTTCGTAGCATAACACGCTTAGCCTACGAGACTGCTGGACAGCAGCCTCCTGAAAAAATTACAGCTTATTCCACTAGAGCTGTGGCTTCCACCTGGGCCTTTAAGAATGAGGCCTCTGTTGAACAGATTTGCAAGGCTGCAACTTGGTCTTCACTTCATACTTTTTCCAAATTTTACAAATTTGACACTTTTGCTTCTTCGGAGGCTGTTTTTGGGAGAAAGGTTCTACAGGCAGTGGTTCCTTCAGTTTAATGTTCCTGCCTTGTCCCTCCCATCATCCGTGTACTTTAGCTTTGGTATTGGTATCCCATAAGTAATGGATGACCCGTGGACTGAACACACTTAACAAGAGAAAACATAATTTATGCTTACCTGATAAATTTTTTCTCTTGTAGTGTGTTCAGTCCACGGCCCGCCCTGTCTTTTTGAGGCAGGTTCTAAATTTTAAATTATAACTCCAGTCACCACTGCACCCTATAGTTTCTCCTTTCTCGTCTTGTTTCGGTCGAATGACTGGATATGACATGTGAGGGGAGGAGCTATATAGCAGTTCTGCTTGGGTGATCCTCTTGCAACTTCCTGTTGGGAAGGAGAATATATCCCATAAGTAATATATGACCCGTCTACTGAACACACTACAAGAGAAATAAATTTATCAGGTAAGCATAAATTATGTTTTTATGTCCCTTTAAGTCTATTCAGCTCCCAAATAGACAATAGCCTTACTTTCCTGGCCACACAGGTGTTTTCTTTAATTAAATAAATAGATAAATAATATATTCCTCACTAACTTTATCTTCCTCTACTCACAGCCAGCTTTATCTCTCCGGAGAAGAATAAAAAGAATCAGCTTACTGCACCAGGAAGCACGAGTGGCACATCCCTTCTAGGTCTCAGCTTACTTGATGGTAGTTCACGGGATTCCTTTGTATCTCGGTCTCTATCAGATGTCACAGAGGTGTGTACGAACCTGAACACTACTAATAGTAAAATGTTTAAGCAAGCATATGTTTAGCAGTGCAATGGTTTTAAATTAAATTATGATTTAAACTTCATTCCTCCTGGGGTTTTTTTTTAATGCAAATAAGTGTTTATCAGGTTCAGGAAAACTTGCTGAAAGAGTAAAAATGTTGCCAATGTTAATTATAATTGTTAACGTTTGAGTTGCTTGGCACGTTCCCCAGTTAGATCCACTGCTGTTTTTGCAAGAAGGGGTGCAGGACACCGCAAAAGCTAGGACCTTTTGTGCCGGTATTAAAGCCCATCGCTTTTAGGGCGGCATGAAACATCCTAAATCTGTCTAGGGGGTTAAGTAACCAATGTTTACCAATAGTGTTGAAAGGCCTGTGTGGTGGGATGATAATAATTTTGAATATCTCATTGTTTGTAAATGGACATGATACATTAACTTTAAGGTATATTGTATCTGCAAAGTTTTTTAAGATTATTTTTTAAAATAATATAAGCTCAGTTACAGATATAGGTAATCAAAGTATTGTTCAAGCCCCATGATCAGAAGGTTCTACTAAGATCTCCAACTGGTTCTTTACACGTTCAATATGCATCAATATTGTTAGCAAACCCATCATAAAGATTTTTAAAGTGTTACAATTCTAGAGGACTTAAGCCCCCCCAGGGAAGTACACTTTATTAGTGACAGAAACAGATACTTAGGATCCAGATATTGTGACACTCACATACAGATAACATATAAACTGAAATCTTCAGTACCTACCTGGGTGCTTTAGTCCTCTAGTATTGTAACACATAAAAATCTAAAAATGGGTTTACACCTTCAATACGCATCAATAAGCATTTAGGATATACATTCAGAAATTATTTCCTGACCTTCATGTGATCCTAGCAGCCCGAATACTATTATGGGCTATCCATAGTGTAACCCTATATGATATAAAAGCTGTACTCCGTACTGCATAGATCCTGGTTTCTCAAAATCTGGGCTGCAGCCTGGTACTGGGCCATGACGGCCAGTTGGTGGGCCCCAAACTCTCGGCTGTTTATTGGTAAGACAGCCTACTGGCCCTGACACATCTGGCTAAAATTTACCGGACTTTGAGTTCACTTGGGTTGAGAAACCACATCCATAGATACTCTCATAATTTATGGTACTCTGGGAAATAATATGTAATAAATAACAGGACTATTTTCTTCTTAAATGGAAAGAGTCCACAGCTGCATTCATTACTTTTGGGAAATAAAAACCTGGCCACCAGGAGGAGGCAAAGACACCCCAGCCAAAGGCTTAAATACTCCTCCCACTCCCCTCATCCCCTAGTCATTCTTTGCCTTTCGTTCCAGGAGGTTGGCAGAGAAGTGTTAAAATTTATTTGTCTCTTATGGAGGGTAGTACTCTTCGACATGGGTCAGGAGTTTTAAGTAATCCTATCAGTCTCTCAGTGAGGGCTTTGATGAAAGTTAGGGTCCGGAGATGCAGGGAGAGTCTTTCTTTCTGCAAAACCATTCCGACTCATGTTAACAGCTCCTACAGCATTCAGCGTGGTCGACCTTTGCTTCGCTGCCTGCTTTCCTCTCTCAAGTCCATGGCGGAGGCGATGCTACTATCCGTCACACTTGAAGGGCCGTGTTCCTGTTCCACAGCGTAGATTCCAGTAAAATCTTTTCATTTTACTTTCTTTGTGAATGTACTGTAATTCAGATGTTTTCCCGTAAGACTACAACACCTTGCGGGTCTAACTATAAACATAAGGGTCTCAGTGAGTCTCCTTTAGTATCTTGGAATCAAGGGTTAATATCTCCTGAGGGGGTTATTGAACAGGGGGGGGGGGGGGAGGGTAATCATGTTTGTTATGTGATTCAACCTGCTTATGTGTAGTGTTAATTGGGCTCATGGTTTTGAACATTAAGGCCTCAAAGTGACGCAACCATATGGTTGGACACGCTTTTTTGTTGGATTGTACTGTTCACCTTGTGACTGGGCGTGTTTGCGTTCCGTCTTCCATTTCCGCTTTCCTGACTGTGTGGCGAAGGAGAAATTCTAGTCCGCAGGGGTCTGGTTCACAAGAGGTGGTGAGTGCCCCAGCCATTGTGGGTGTCAGGTGCCGTTTAGTTTTACTGCTTTAGTCCATATTTGCATATCCTCTATCCTAGTTATTTCAGATTCAGGTATGGAGGATTCCATAAGATTCTGTGTCCTGTGATGAATCCGAATTGGCCTCGTCGACACATGTCAACCACTTATGTTCTGTATGCCATATGAGAGCGCCTTGTTCCTCGGGCTAGGGGAATCAAGGGACAGCTGAGCCATCCGCCTCTGGGGGTCCCGTCCTCCAAGAGACGAGTTTCCTACCGCTCCATACTTCTGCACATGCGGGTAACCCAGTTTATGATTATTCCTCCCGGAGGTTGCAGCACATTTTTGCTTCAACGTATTTTTTCCGATTATTCGTCCAGGTGTTTGCGATTGTGCTCGTGCCCTATTGTCCCTGGTCTCCCGCCTTGGGGAGGGCCTCTACAGTTCCCTACAGGTGTAGCTGTCCCTGAGTGTTGTGCCTTTCATTACAGAATTGCGCGCCTTCGCGTATTACTCAGACATGTTTTTCAGTTATTAAATTACCCTTTCCTTATCGGATATGGGAATTTTCAGTCTGCTAATTCGAATGGTACACCTCATTAGACTTGTGGGGATGATGTAATATCCTGATTGTTATTTTATTGAGATCTTTCCCAGTTTATTGAAGATCATGGTTGGTCCTGCGTGTAGGCCTGTTTCTTCTTGGGTGTTAACCTCCGGGTTACCTTATATTTTCTTTTTATCCGATAGGCTGTTTATTTGGTTTATTGTTTCCTTTGGGAACCTTCTGGGATTGATACTCTGTTACTTCTTTGGAAGTTGTTTTGGACATGTTAGTCCTATGTTAAAAATGTCTGTTTTCTTTTACTCCCCTCTGAGGGAGAATTTATGCAGCTTGCCAGTTAGGACCCTGGGTGCAGGCTGGTCCTGTTGGGTTTGGTTCTGGCTTGTGGCTGTTCAGACACGTGGGGCTGTTCTGCTTGGCTGGTCCGGTCGAGGTGCTGAGTGCTCATGTTATTTGTTTTACATGTTTCAACTAAGCATTCGGGAGGACCTGTGGGTCCGTGAGGCAGGAAGGATTGTTCAGTCCTTGTAGCCTTCAATCATGGATGACTGGGTCAGTGGAGTTCCGCTGCGTCACTCTCTCTTACGTCTGGTATTATCGGACTCTAGAGTTTCCTCCCCCACGTAGTGGAGGGTTGGAGGGCTTAGCGCCTTCTTACCGCTGTTTGAGCGGTTTGGCCTTCTTTTTTTGAGGCTCTGGATTTGTCCTTTTTTGGACTTGGTCCATCAACAGCTAGTAGCTTGAATAGCTGCCTAGCATGCGTAAGGTTTACAGTTTGAAACCAGTTTCAGCTCTTTTCGCACCTTGAATGTGTACTCGCACGCTGTTTAATGTCACTAGCTGCAGCTATTGCACATTGACCGTGTACTGTCTAGCTGAGTTACAAGACCTTCTTGGTTTTCTTCCGTTCTCTCCGGGAGAGGGTTGAACCCTGTGGGGACTTTGGGCTTAGCACGGGATTACCCGGAGCTGGGAAGGTTTTGCACCTTTTCTCCCTATAATCCTCTGTTTGTATGGAGTTTATGTGGAGACTAGCCCTGCTTGAGGGGTTTTGAACTAGAGGTATCCCTTGCTTTGTTGTCCTTTGACTGTTTGAGAAGTCTAGGGTCGTAATACGACTTTTATCACCTTGCTCCTTGGAGCGTAGGATTTTAGCAAGGGGTGGTTCCTTCCTTCGGTTGGGACTTACGAGTTTTTCTCGTTGTCCAGTTATGGGTGTTACTGGAATCTTAGCCCTAAGGGCTGGTTTGGGGTTCCTCAGTACTGGGAACTTGAGCTATGTCCTTTACTCATTCTACCTGACCTGGTCATGATTGGCCAGGTTTTCTGAGTGGCCGTTGCTCATTAGGCTTGATGCGCCTTAGGGTTGGATACCCTAGGTCGGCTTGCTAGGGTAACCCTTTGGATTCACTGCTCTGCAGGAGAATGGGTTTGCAGTGTCTCTGCTGCATCCGTTACATAGGGGATGTGTGTTAGCAAGCTATTTTTGGGGGGGTCTTTCCAAGGACATCTGTGTTGGGGATTGATAGCTCCTTTAGCCAATTACTTTGTGCCTGGCATACAGATGTTGCCCTTCTGGTTCCATCCCTTTTCTTAAGGGGTTATTCTCCTTCTTATGGAGATGTAGTCCCTTTCTTGGGGCTTCTCCTGGATCAGGAGGTTGGAACTGTGGGTTAACCTTTCGGAGAGGGGTGTCTCTCTGGGTTGTTACGTTCCATCTGGAGTCTTGCTGGCTCCAAGTTGAGACTTTGTTGGGCCTTTTGCTAGATCCTTTGGGTCTACGGCCTTGTCGTCTGTTTTCGGAGTCGGGTTGTACCTGTGCTCTATAGGGATGACTGTGGCCATTCTTCTGCGTGTTCTTGAGCTGGTTTAGGGGTTCTTCTATTCCCCTGTTTCGGATCCGCTGATGACGGCTGGGTGTTGGGTCTGAGAGACGTCAGGATCTAGGTGGGCATAGTTGCTAGCTCCCTAGGCTTACAGGCAGCGGGTCTAGGATTTCACCTCCTTCGGGCTCTGGGTGTAACCTTTTTTCTTGGGGGGCCTCGATTGAGGTTCTGTGTTCCTCTTTTGGAGACCTGTGTGTAGGTCTGGCGGCTTAGGTTGCCTAGAGCGTGTCCTCTGGCTGGGGGTTGCTTTTTGCAGTCTGTTCTTTTGTTGGCTGCTTCTACTTACTAGCAAGTAACCTCTGTGTCGTCCTAATGTTGACTCTGTGTTCTAGACTAGGGTTTTTTCATCTGGGTCTGTTACCCGTTTTTTTGTTTGTTTTTTTGTTTGTTTGTTTTTTTTTTTTTTTTTTTTATGGTTGGATACTTTTGTATCTATGTTCAGACGCTGTGAGGACTATGTCTTCAGTCGTCTTTCAGTACTTGCATGATGCTAGAGAGCAGACTTTCTCTGTCCTCTATGACCGATATTATCCCGGGTTCCGCTCGGGTCCAGATTGGTCTAGGCGTAGCCTCCTTTCTGTTTGGGCCTATTTGGGTCTTTGTGAGCTGGGCTCACTATTGGAGGTTTCCTTTTATGGATTGTGGTGACCTTTTTTTGTTTCCTTCAGTTCTCATTTGACTTGTCCCCTTGGGAGTTGAGGCTGGTGTTCCCCTCATTAGTGTGGGGTGAATGGTGAGGGACTGACTGTTGGGCGACGTTTCCTGGAGGACTGTTGGCTCAGTTGAGTCCGATATGCGATCTCTAGATGGCTTCTGGACAATCTGCGGGTCAGTATCCTTGGGGCCTTTCCTTTTAAGGTTTTTCTTGGCTTCGGACGTAGCATTTTTTTTTTTGGTAGGGGTTCAGGCCTGGTGCCCTCAGTATGGGCCTCCTATTATACCCTCCCGTCTTGGCATTGTGTCCTCTATAGCTGGGTATTGTTTTCCCAAAAGTAATGAATGCAGCTATTGACTCTTTCCATTTAAGAAGAAAATTATAAATTATGCTTACCTGATAATTTTCTTTTCTTCTTCTGATGGAAATAGTCCACAGCTCCCCACCCGTAATTTTTCTGTGGGACGTCTTTATTTTATTCTTCTGGCACCTTTTACCTGATATTTCTTCTACTGTTCCTTGTTCCTCGGCTGAATGACTGGGAGATGAGGGGAGTGGGAGGAGTATTTAAGCCTTTGGCTGGGGTATCTTTGCCGCCTCCTGGTGGCCTGGTTCTTATTTCCCAAAAGTAATGAATCCAGCTGTGGACTCTTTCCATCAGAAGAAAAGAAAATTATTAGGTAAACATAATTTGTTATTTCTTTCCAGTGGCAGGGAGAGTCCACAAATTTATTCATTACTGTTGGGAATACAACACCTGGCCACCAGGAGGAGGCAAAGACACCCCAGCCAAAGCTACTGTCATATGCAAAGGTTTAGGCACCCCTGACAATTTCTATAATTTATAAATAATTGGGTGTTTGGATCAGCAATTTCATTTTGATCTATCAAATAACTGAAGGACACAGTAATATTTCAGTAGTGAAATGAGGTTTATTGGATTAACAGAAAATGTGCAATATGCATCAAAATTAAATTAGACAGGTGCATAAATTTGGGCACCCTTGTAATTTTGTTGATTTGAATACCTGTAACTACCTAGCACTGATTAATTGAAACACACAATTAGTTTGGTGAGCCCATTAAACCTTGAACTTCATAGACAGGTGCATCTAATCATGAAAAAAGGTATTTAAGGTGGCCAATTGCAAGTTGTTGTTCTCTTTGACTCTCCTCTGAAGAGTGGCAACATGGGGGCCTCCAAACAACTCTCAAATGACCTGACAACAAAGATTGTTCAACATTATGGTTTAGGGGAAGGCTACAAAAAGCTGTCGCAGAGATTTAAGCTGTCCGTTTCCACTGTGAGGAACGTAGTGAGGAAATGGAAGACCACGGGTACAGTTTTTGTAAGGGCAGAAGTGGCAGGCCAAGTAAAATATTATAGAGGCAAAGGATGGTGAGAACGGTCAAAAACAGCCCACAGACCACCTCCAAAGACCTACAACATCATCTTGCTGCAGATGGTGTCACTGTGCATCGTTCAACAATTCAGCACACTTTGCACAAGGAGAAGCTGTATGGGAGAGTGATGCGGAAGAAGCCTTTTCTGCACACACGCCACAAACAGAGTCGCTTGAGGTATGCAAATGCACATTTGGACAAGCCAGCTTCATTTTGGAAGAAGGTGCTGTGGACTGATGAAACAAAGATTGAGTTATTTGGTCATAACAAGGGGTGCTATGCATGGCGGCAAAAGAACACAGCGTTCCAAGACAAACACTTGCTACTCACAGTAAAATTTGGTGGATGTTCCATCATGCTGTGGGGCTGTGTGGCCAGTGCCGGTACTGGGAATCTTGTTAAAGCTGAGGGTCGCATGGATTCCAATCAATATCAGCAGATACTTGAAAATAATGTTGAGGAATCAGTCACAAAGTTGAAGTTACGCCGGGGCTGGATATTTCAACAAGACAACGACCCAAAACACTGCTCAAAATCTACTCTGGCATTTGTGCAGAGGAACAAGTACAATGTTCTGGAATGGCAATCCCAGTCCCCTGACCTTAATATCATTGAAAATCTGTGGGGTGATTTGAAGCGGGCTATCCATGCTCAGCAACCATCAAACCTAACTGAACTGGAGGTGTTTTGCAAGGAGGAATGGTCGAAAATACCTTCATCCAGAATCCAGACACTCATTACAGGCTTTAGGAAGCGTCTAGAGGCTGTTATTTCTGCTAAAGGAGGCTCTACTAAATATTGCTGCAATATTTCTGTTGGGGTGCCCAAATTTATGCACCTGTCTAATATCGTTCTGACGCATATTGCACATTTTCTGTTAATCCAATAAACCTCATTTCACTACTGAAATATTTCTGTGTCCTTCAGTTATTTGATAGATCAAAATTAAATTGCTGATCCAAACACCCAATTATTTCTAAATGAAAATCATGGAAATTGTCAGGGGTGCCTAAAGTTTTGCATACGACTAAGTATCCCTCCCACATCCCCATCTCCTCCAGTCATTCTTTGCCTAGTAAACTAGGAGGTTGGCAAGAAGGTGATCTGGAAATCCTTTAATGGGTAGTTACACTGCAAGACAGGGCTGGGGTTCACAGAGTAGCCATGTAATTCTCTTTGTCAGATTGGTGAAAGTCAGCTGCTAAATGTCGCAGGGAAGCTTCTCTGTCCTCCTTCCAGCAATTTGTGCTAACACCCCCTTTGGCAACCAGTGTAAGCTGGTCACTGTCAGATGTGGATATAAAGCTGTCAGACCTGGAGGTGCTGTGTCTGCCCCATATTAGGACCATGTAGGGTAAGTCCTTATTTCTTTCCATAAGGCAGGGAGAGTCCACAACTTCATTCCTTACTGTTGGGAAATATAACACCTGGCCACCAGGAGGAGGCAAAGACACCCCAGCTAAAGTCTTAAATATCCCTCCCACTTCCCCCATCCCCCCAGTCATTCTTTGCCTTTCGTCACTAGAGGAGGATGGCAGAGGAGGAGAGGATAGCACACTCAGGTCCCTGTCAGAACACCGTGGCAAGGCTGTCACACTTGAGAGGCTGTATCTGTTTCACAGCATAGAGCTTGGAGGGTAAGTCTGCTTTATTTTACTATTTAGCAGGGACTCTTATTATTAGCGTCACAGTGTGACTCCTCATAACCTCAATAGGATCAAGGGTTAATATCTCCTTTAATTCAGAGATTAGTTTGTATTCAGAGATTCGTTATATGTACTGCTTTGTTCTCTAAGGAACACATTGTGAAGGTTTGGGCTCAAATAGACTGCATACTTTTTGGCAATAGAACAGGCAGGTTTCACTTTTGTTTTTGAGAGTTGCACAGCTTCTAATAGCTTTGCACTCTTTTTCTTATAGCAGGGAAGGTCCATTCTTGCGCACCACGTAATTTTGTGCGGCTCATTACGTTTCCTTGCAATCTTACTGCAGGGACTCTGGCAATCCTACGGAAAGCAAAAAGCAAGGGGTTTCTTTTGAACTTAAAGTGCAGATCTAGCCTAAACCCACTGATCGTACTTCTCACAAGGTAAGATCCAACTACAAAAGCAGAACAAAGAGTGTGGGTGGTGCCTTCCAACAGTCTGCTATACGTTCGAAAACTCAAAATAGACCAAATCTTGCTATTAATCTAATTATACTATTTATGATAGCTCCTGGTGTAATACAAGGTCTTACATTAATTGAGATAGCTTCTGGTGTAATAAGATGTCTTATATTAAATGATATACTTCATAAATATCTACCACTATTCCTACAAAACTTCTAATAAAGAAAATTAAAGCTATCTAGAAATCCTTCCTAGGCTTAAGGTACCAAATATTAACAAATATTAAGGCTTCAAGTACAGATTAAAATACAAATATTTAATTACTTCATATACAAATATTTAATTACTTCATTGAAGATTGTAAAAAAACAATATAAAATGCCTACAATATCGACACCGGTGCCTAAAACTAAATAAAAAATTGCACAATGAAGTGGACTCTAAAAAGCGTTATTCGCTCGAGATAATGAATTTATACAAAGTACACCATATCCTACCCCTTACTGACAAGAGGCATAAATGTCACAATAAAGGCCAATATTTGCAAACAAATTTTAAAAGGGCCCAATAAACTCAGCTTGAGTACATTGAAACATCGGTAACATTTGTATATTTGATAAATTACAACTTAGGCTGATTTATATCCTCTCTGAGTAAGATAGGAGCGGATCTTTAAGACTTCTTTATACAAAGACAGTCTCGATTGGAAGGCGATACTATGTATCAATGTTCATATATCACTTGGATTTTTTTTTTAACAAAGGCAGTCCCGATTTATAATGTATCAATACTTATTTCCCACCTCTGTTATATTGATATCAAATTATCCTAGTGGAGAGGCATCAAAAGCACTTTGTAATGGATCAGTTGGTTATTAGGGTTATTATATTATAAAGTCCTGGACACAATGTGTTTTCCCCCGTTCGTCGTAAGTTTTTTCCTACGTCAGATCGGTTATCCTCCAATCACGGCTCAAGCTCATTTTGGAGTATAAAAAACATTGTTTTGAACGTTTTTTCTTATTGCAGTAAAAAAGTTACATTTTAAAATTTAAAGTGACAGTAAAGTTTTTTTGATTAAAATATTTTTTTGTTTTCATATTATTGCATTGTGTTTATTGTGCTTCAATATGGACTCAGGAGACTTGCAAAACTCTATTTGCTCCTTAAATGTCTTGATGCTAATGTGGAACCACCAATCCCTTTTTGTCCCTCATGCATTGAGGGCTGAAAACGGCAGAGAATTGCTTTTTACTGAGCAAAGCCTTTCTACTACAGATACTTCTCAAAAGTCTACCGAGGATGGTCCAAGTAGGCCGCAGCTTTCTCCCCATATGTCCCAATCTATTACGCCCGCTCAATCAGTGTCCTGTACTCCTGCTTTAGGGCCCACAATCACTCTAAAAGACATGGCTTCCCTTATGTCATCTACTATCAATGATGTGTTGTTGGCCTTTTCCCCCCTACAAGAGGGTAGTCGTAAAAGGAAGGCTAGACAATCTATAAGTGAGGGTGCAGAGGCTACCGATATACCTTCCCAACCTGAGGTGGAAGGCAATGAGGGTTTATCTGAAGGGGAAATTTCAGATGCAGGGAATTAAATACCTCAAGTAGATTCAGAGGTGGTGAACTTTAGATTTAAGCTGGAACACCTCCATATGCTATTAAGGGAGGTTTTACTTACACTAGATGACTGTAGTCCCAAGCTAGTGGTGGCTCCTACAGGTACCGACAAATATGTTGATATTCCTGCCTTTTCAGAGGTTTTTCCGGTTCCCAAGCGGACCTCGGAAATACTCGCTAAGGAATGGGAGAGAGGACTGGTATTCCTTTCTCTTCCTCACCTATGTTTAAGAAAATGTTCCCAGTAGAGGATACTTTTAAAGAAATGTGGCAGGCTATTCCTAAGGTGGAGGGCCCTATCTCCACCCTGGCTAAGAGAACCACTATTCCCATAGAGGATAGCTGTTCGTTTAAAGACCCTATGGATAAAAGATTAGAGGGTATACTTAAGAAACTTTATGTACATCAGGGACTTCTGATGCAACCTACTGCCTGTATTATTACCGTCATGGGTGCGGTGGCATACTGGTTAGACAATCTAAATGAGTCGCTTCAGTCAGAGACTCCCTTGGAGGAGATACAAGACGAGATAAAAGCTATGAAACTCGCTAATGCCTTTATTATAGACGCTTCTTTGCAGGTCTTTAAGCTGGCAGCTAAGAGTTCGGGTTTTTCGGTCCTAGCCCGCAGGGCCTTATGGCTAAAGCCTTGGTCCGCGGATGTGTCTTCTAAGACTAAGCTCCTTTCTATTCCTTACAAGGGTAAGACCTTGTTCGGACCTGCTCTGAAGGAGATCATTTCTGATAACTCGGGAGGTAAGGGCCATCTTCTCCCACAGGATAAGAAGAATAAACTTAAAGGACGACAGACTAATTTTCGTTCCTTTCGGAATAACAAAGGAATTGCTTCCTATGGCTGGGGAAGCGGTTACTTTGCGTTTGCCCTCCTTCGGGGAGGTTTCAGAATACAGTGTACATGAAGCCCCAGGAGTCCTTCTCGTTTTATGAGGGGTTCTGCCCTTCCTTGCGTGCAAGTGGTCTTGGGACTGGCTTTTGGTACTGGGACGCTGTAGTTCAGTGTCCTATCTCTCTTGTTTGGGCGTGGTCCTTCTTTGGAAGGGAGCTGTATAGGGGTTCTCGGATCCCGAGCACATAGTATTTCTGCCTTGGCTTTGTGATAGCATTTTTCCTCTGAGGTGTGGTTCAGAGAATTTTGTATTCTTTTTATTCGGACGTTGCCAATCCTTTTGGACTGGGTCCGTTTCCTCGGAGTGGGGGTCGGGGATCTGGCTGCTCTGTTGAGCCTTGACCGTGTACTTCCAGTTGCTGCAAGTCTATGTGGCCTAGGGAAAATCTACCCTGCCTAGTAGCTGAAGGCTTGGAGTTTGAATCCTGCTGTGTCAGCTTTCTATCCTGGTTCCTGCCTTCGGTGGGGGGTTCACAATGTTTCATCCCTCCACTGGTTTTCATGGGCTGCTGGTGTTGGATGTTCTTCTAAGGTCTGGAATTTTTTTGGCTTTCTTTGTGGGATGGTCTCCCACGTTGGCATAGGGTCAGCTTTGCTGCCTTGAGGCTGGAGCTCCTTGTTTAGAGGTGGCTGTGTGTTTTCACTGGATAGCCTTTTATTCTCTGATATGATATAGTTTTTTTTTTTCTAATTCTTGTCTGCAGGCTCTGAATTTCTTCGGTTTTGTATGCTCCTGTGTTTAACTAGTTTTAGCGGTTGTATCCGCTAGACTATGGTTCTTTGGGGAGCTTACGGATTCCTTGGAGCACCATAAGTCGTATGGTGTTGTTGTGTCAGGGATCTGAGGGTAGTCCTTGGTTCTTCTTGTGGTCGCCTTTTCATAAGTGTGGAGTGATTCTGGTGCTTGCCCTTCTAGGGAGTTAATTTCCCTGGGCGGTTGTCTTTAGCAACCTTGGGTTTGCTTTAGTTGTTTTGAGGTTTTTCTTACCTTAGTTGGTGGTCCTTTAGATATCTTATGGTCCTCCAATTTTTTTCCCCCTCGGGGTAGGTGAAGGTTCTCTTCCTTCGGGTTGGGGCTTAGTTCCGTGTGATCAGAAAGCCTGTGGGATTTGGTTCCTCAGGGGTTTTTCTTTGCTCAATGGATCTATGGATCCGAGTGGTCTCTAACACGGCCTTGTAGGTTGTTTATCTGATGGGCAGTTACTTGGTCCTTCAGGTTTTTAACCCCTTGTTTCGAAGTGTTAGTTTTTTTATCTGGTGTTGGGTAATTTCAGGCTGTGGTGCCCTTCAAAGGGGCTGCCTTCTGTACCCGCCCTTTGTTTGCATTCAGCGTCCTCTATAACTTGGGTATTGTTTTCCCAAAAGTAATGAATGCAGCTGTAGACTCTACCCGTTTAAGAAGAAAAACATAAATTATGCTTACCTGATCATTTTCTTTTCTTCTGATGGGAAGAGTCCACAGCTCCCCCTCACATTTTTACCTATGGGGCAGCCTTATTTTAGTCTTTATTCTTCTGGCACCTTTTTCACCCTGATATTTCTCCTACTGTTCTTTGTTCCCTTGGCAGAATGACTAGGGGATGAGGGGAGTGGGGGAGCTATTTTAAGCCTTTGGCTGGGGTGTCTTTGCCTCCTCCTGGTGGCCAGGTTCTGAATTCCCAAAATTAATGAATGCAGCTGTGGACTATTCCCGTCAGAAGAAAAGAAAATTATCAGGTAAGCATAATTTAAGTTTTCTGTTATACTATTTTGTACAGGAAATCCGTATATTTATTTCTCTCCTATGGGGATGATTTTTATCTGTCTGTGACATGTATGTTGTCCTATTTTATGTATAGGGACTTATATTATTTGTCTCATATTGAGGTGATATTTATTAATATATGTGACATTAATTGTCCCATAGGACTCATATTTGTCTGGGACATAATATTTTGTTCAATGTTATATATGAATTTATGTAAAGACCCTAGTTCTTTTTGGGGTCTGTGAGGATTATTTACCCTTTCTCGTATTGAGGAGATTTTTTCTTATGCTTGTGACGTCTTCTGGCCCTAGGTCATCTGTTTTTCCTTAGTAATCTTAGCAATCTTTTTGGACGGTAGTATTCTAAAGGTTAGCTTAACTGCCTCACGGGTGGAAGGTGAATCTGGAAAATTAGTTCCATTTACCAGGGTATGTTTTCTAGGGATAATCATAGTCTCGATCTCCTTGTAGATTTCCATGTCAGAGGACAGAAAATCCAGTCTTCTTCCAGCAGGTCTTTCTCTTCGGTCTTCTGTCAGTTTGCTCGTTTCCATTTGAGTCCTCTACAGTTATTCATGCTCAGACAATGGAACGGAGACCTCTTGAACCTTCTCAGAAGATAGTCTTAGACTTCCAGACAAGAGAGTCTCTGTCCTGGTGGCTTTCTCAGGACACTGAGACTATTTTTTTTCTGTGGCTTATATCATCCACCATGGAGGAACTCGGAGCTCCTTAGCGGTGAAGGGGGTGACTCGCTTCACTTCAGTGGGCGGAGTCTGACAATTATCTTTATGCCATCCATATCCCAGGGGTGCACAACTGGGAAGCGGATTATCTGAGCAGGTTGACTTTCATCCTGTGGTGTGGGCCGTCATCCGGATGTATTCTCAATGATAACTCTCAGGTGGGGAGATCCGGGGTTGGATCTGATGACTTTTTGTCTAAACTCCAAACTTCCAATATACGGATCAAAATCAAGGGATCTGCAGGCAGCTCTGGCAATTCGCCATCGCCAGCTTGGCCTCGCAGAATTTGGTTTGCGGATCTGGTAAAGATGTCGTCCTTTCCCCCATGGAATTTGCATAATAGGAAGGACTGTTTGGAGATTGAACGTCTAGTCTTGTCTAGACGAGGTTTTTCCAAAGAGGTATTTGATACGATGATTTAGGCTCGTAAGCCGGTAACTCCCAAGATTTACCATAGGGTATGGCGTACATACTTTTTCTGGTGTGAATATAGGGGTTTCTCCTGGAGTCAGGTGAGGATTCCTCTCATTCTTTTCTTTCTTCAGGAGGCCTTTCAATTATTTTGCACAAACGTCTGGCTGACATACCAGATGTTCATTCTTTTGTTCAGGCCTTAGTCAGAATCAGGCTTGTGTTTCAGTCTGTTGCTCCTCCATGGAGCCTTAATCTTGTACTTAGAGTTCTGGATTAGGCTCCGTTTGAGACTAAGGCACTCAGTTGATATTAAATTCTTATCCTGGAAGGTTTTGTTTCTTCTCGCTATTTCTTCTGCTCGTAGAGTCTCAGAGTTTTCAGCTCTGCAGTGTGATTTCCCCCTTACCTTATTTTTCACGCGTATAAGGCGGTCCTCCATACCAAATTAGGATTTCTTCCTAAGGTGGTTTCGGACCGCAATATCAATCAGGAAATTGTTGTTCCTTCGTTCTTTCCTTTTCTAATAAGAGATGTCTGTTACAAGACCTGGTTGTTGTGCGTGCTCTGAAGTTCTATCTGCAAGCAACTAGAGACTTGCGTCAATCTTCTGTCCTTTTTGTGGTATTCTCTGGTATCCTAAGGCCACTTCTTCTGTTCTTCCTTTTGGTTGAGAAGTGTCGTTCGGTTGGATATGAGCGAGATGGACAACAGCTTCCCGACAGGATTTCGGTTTATTCCACTACGGCTGCCTCTTCTTTCTTGGCCTTTAAAAATGAGGCTTCTGTGGAACTAATCTGCAAGGCAGTCACTTGGTCCTCATGCATACTTTTTCCATAGTCTACATTTTTTGCCTTTTTTGGGAGGAAAGTTCTTTAAGCGATGTGCCTGTTTAGATATGTCTGTCTTGTTCTCCCTCCCTTCCATTCCCTGTCCTCTAGCTTTGGTATTGGTTTCCACTAGTAATTGGAATGAATTTAAGGACTCTCCATGTTATTGGAAAGAAAACAACATTTATGCTTACCTGATAAATTATTTTCTTTCTTGACATGGAGAGTCCACGATCTGCCATTAATTTATTTTTAAGATAGCTTTTGTCATCTTCTAAACCTCAGGCACCTCTGTAACATTTGTGTCCTCTTCTCTTTCCATATTCCTTTGACTGAATGACAGGGTTTATGGGAAGTGGGAGTGATACTTAAAGGGACACTGTACCCAAATTTTTTCTTTCGTAATTCAGATTGAGCATGACATTTTAAGCAACTTTGTAATTTACTCCTTTTATCAAATTTTCTTCATTCTCTTGGTATCTTTATTTGAAATGCTTTATTTAGATGCTGGCCCATTTTTGGTGAACATGCTGGGTTGTCCTTGCTGATTGGTGGATAAATTCATTCACCAATAAAAAAAGTGCTGTCCAGAGTACTAAACCCAAAACAAGCTTAGATGCCTTCTTTTTCAAATAAAGATAGCAAGAGAACGAAGAAAAATTGATAATAGGAGTAAATTAGAAAGTTGCTTAAAATGGCATGTTCTTTCTGAATTACAAAAGAAAAATTTTGGGTTCAGTGTTCCTTTAACAGCTTTGCTGGGGTGTTTTTTGCTTCCTCCTGGTGGCCAGGAGTTGAATTCCCACTAGTAATTGGAATTAATTTGTGGACTCTCCATGCCAGGAAAGAAAATAATTTATCAGATAAGCATAAATTTTTGTTTTTACAATTGTTTGTGTCATGATTGCAGAAGCGGTATGTAAATAATTTCAGTGAGAAAATATATATTTTCTTTAATACGATCGCATTTGGCGGTGAAATGGTGACTAAAAACATACCAAAATTGGCCTAGATCAATACACTCAATACACTGGGTTGTCTACTGGAAAAAAATAATAAATAAATATATATATATATATATATATATATATATATATATATATATATATATATATATATATATATTATATATGTGTGTGTGTATAGTTTTGATGGTTCCTGTTTGTGTAAAAAGTATTTTCATATGCGGGGGAGGGGGGAAGGTCTCTGTTTGTTTTTTGCTATACACCCACTTTTATACTGGATTTTTATGTCAGTATCTGTGCATATTATTCTTTATAGTAGTGTCTATTACATGCAGCTATATAAAAATTGTGTATACTTTCCCTTTAATTTAAAGTGACATTAAAACCAATTTTTTTTCTTTCATGATTCAGACAGAGCATTGAATTTAAAATAACTTTTCAGTTCACCTTATCAAATGTATTTTGTTCTTTTGGTGTCCTTTGTTGAAAGGGATACCTAGGTAGGCTCAAGAGCTGATGATTGGTGGCTGCACATATTGCCTTAAGTTATTGGCTCACTCAATACATTAACCTAGCTCCTAGTAGTGCATTGCTGCTTCTTCAACAAAGGATACCAAAATAAGGAAGCAATAGAAGATCATAGAAGTAAATTGGAAAGTTTTTCAAAATTGGGTTTCATGTCCCTTTAATATTTTAAGGGGGGCTTCCTTTTGAGTGTATTGTCCCTTTAATTTGCCTTATAACTTGGCTTCTCACTTTATTACTTTTTTTTTCACAGCATTTAATATACAGGATACTCACTCTTTGCATGTATTTTACCGACAGGTAGTTGACTCGCAGCTGGTTTGCCTTATGAACGAGAACAGCATTGACTACATTTCCCGCTTCAATGACCTCGCCCAAGAACTCTCTGCTCCAGAACCTGTAAGAAGGGATCCTGCATTAGAAACAGGAGCCTGCGGGACTGGACAACCAGTCTGTGATTTTTCCTAAGACTTCATCACCTTTCCGATTCCATATCTTATGTCTGATGATCTTAAGGAATAACAGAACTAGAACTATATCTCTGTCGAAGAACCGAGTGCTACATTTTAAAATGACACCTCTGGTCCAATAAGAGTTCTCGCACATCAGCTGACGTATTCACCCTGGATCCGAGCATTCTGTGCTATCCTTACTCATGAAGGATTAGTTAACCCTTCATATTATCTACAGTAGAAAGATAGACATGTTACGTCTTGCTGGCACTGAATCAATTTGTAACATGAACTAAATTTACTTTGTTATTATATGAGTAATATTTTTCTGTTGGGCTAAAGGACCCTGCATTGGCATCTTTTTCTGCTTCTGTGACAGCCTTTTTTGTCATCTGTGATGACCGTTTAGGATCTATAGTATAGGACTACTGAAAACAAGGTGCTGCATCAATTTGATTACCTTTTGCTAACTGCTGCTTAGTTGATAGGAATTAAATACCTGCAGTGACAGAAGGTTAATGTTTCTTTTGTAAATAGGTGGTCGCTTTATCTCCCCTGGCGGGTTGATTCAGGAACACCACTTTTTCTCTATTATATTAAAGGTCCAAAACTTAATAGTGAGATTTAACCGACAGGTGGGCAACTTGCACTTCACTTTAATTACACACTTTAGGATGTCTATGTACGCTTGTGAAAGTGACTAAAAATAAGTTATGTGAAAGTTACTAACAACCCTATCTGTTATTTCGGAATTTGTCCTCTTTCCTGAAGATCAACCATATGAACACATAGTAATGAGGGTGACGCTCATTTGATTTGTGTATATGCGTGTCTTTTCTATATCTGTGTATTATATATTTGTTTAATATATAATCACACATTAGATATATTCTTATATACACATTAGAAAAAATGTGCAAAGCATTGAGCATATAGGATTATTGACCCTCCAAATTCAAGAGGATAAACCTTTACAAAAATGCATTACTCTGAGAAATATAAGCCATATTTATAAGAGACATTAATTCAGACTTCATTGGGGCTGGTGCAAAATATGCAATTTGTTTGTTTTATTTCTATGTTGTTGTTTTTATGGATAAAGCTATAAAAAAAACGTTGGCACTCAGAAAATAAATGTGTATTGAAATATAAGGTTATAATTAAATTGAAGAAAAGGATTTAAAAGGGGTGTCTCCCTTTTAATGAGCAGTGTTTTATTTGAACACAGTTTTCACCGCTAACTGTTCCTCTGTAAAATAAATAGATGTCTGTCAGCGTTTCAAAATGCAATTAGTAATACTTTAGAGTTATAGCATCTGACATGGCAGCCCGCATCAAACAGGAAACAGAGGGTGTTTATTTCAGGATTACCACCTAACACTTTTCAAGGGGGATTCTTTAAAACTACCTCTGTAAACTTTTGAAATCTCTCACACGAGTTGTGAAAATGTTTGTTTACTTTCCAGTTAATAAACCTCACCAAATAAAAAAACTCAGTGAAAACTGACTTTATCAGCATTTGTATGTCCATATAAAAATGAAGATTTCAGTACACTTTCTATTTTTCATTGTTCTGTTTGTGTATATATCTATAAATATATAAATATATGTATAGTGTCTGTATAAAAGTATCACAAACGTCTTTTACCTCTTGGTTTTCCAGAGTGGGTTTAATGGCGCTTGTTTTGTACAATATTGTAAACTTAAGTTATTTACTCTTTCCATTCTTTGGAATGATGGAATTTTTGTTTGGGGGAGGGTGGAACCTGGGTTATTTAATGATAAAGGATGCTGTTTAATACTTTTTGTTTTTAGCTTAAGTCTATTGCAGGCTCCTAGCTAAGGCAAAAAGGACTAAAACTTCCTTTGGCAAAACTTTTCAGATGGTTTTGTAAAATCATTTTTTTCTTATTGTGCATAAAGTTGAACTCTTAAACTAGTCTGTGTTTCGTTGTGTTATTTTTCTCTACTTCATACTCTTGATATAAAATACAAATCACAAAAGTGTAAGTGTAACTAAACTCTTTCTTTCCAATGGCATGGAGAGTCCACAAACTCATTCATTACTGTTGGGAATTCAACACCTGGCCACCAGGAGGAGGCAAAGACACCCCAACAAAAGCTATAAATATCCCTCCCACTTTCCATATTCCCCCAGTCATTCTTTGCCTCTGTAACTTGGAAAGTGGCTAAGATGGTGCTCTGAAGAAATTTGGATTAAGTCCTTTAATGGATAGTTTGGACTAAGTCCTTTAATGGACTTATTTTTGGATTAAGTCCTTTAATGGATAGTTTACCTTCAAGATAGGACAGTGGTTAATGCTGTGTCCATGTAAACCTCTTAGGAAGAGTATTGGTAGCTGTTTGCTGCTGGATGTTGCAGGGATTTTCTGTCCTCCTTCCAGCAATTGTGCTAACACCCACACTAGTGTTAGCTTATACTACTTTCCTTTCTACCTCAGGACCCTGTCAGAAGTTGGATGAAGCTGTCAGACCTGAAAGTGCTGTGCCCTGGAGGGTAAGTCCTTTTCTCCAACATAGGTGTGTCCGGTCCACGGCGTCATCCTTACTTGTGGGATATTCTCTTCCCCAACAGGAAATGGCAAAGAGCCCAGCAAAGCTGGTCACATGATCCCTCCTAGGCTCCGCCTACCCCAGTCATTCTCTTTGCCGTTGTACAGGCAACATCTCCACGGAGGTGGCTTAGAGTTTTTTAGTGTTTAACTGTAGTTTTTATTATTCAATCAAGAGTTTGTTATTTTAAAATAGTGCTGGTATGTACTATTTACTCAGAAACAGAAAAGAGATGAAGATTTCTGTTTGTATGAGGAAAATGATTTTAGCACCGTAACTAAAATCCATGGCTGTTCC
Source organism: Bombina bombina (assembly GCF_027579735.1). Lineage (NCBI taxonomy): Eukaryota > Metazoa > Chordata > Amphibia > Anura > Bombinatoridae > Bombina > Bombina bombina. Next base: position 127,048,878 of record NC_069509.1, on the reverse strand, counting down.
ACACAGGACTGTTGAGAGCAATTAACTTCAGTTGGGGGAACAGTGTGCAGTCTCTTACTGCTTGAGGTATGACACATTCTAACAAGACGATGTAATGCTGGAAGCTGTCATTTTCCCTATGGGATCCGGTAAGCCATGTTTATTAAGATAGTAAATAAGGGCTTCACAAGGGCTTATTAAGACTGTAGACTTTTTCTGGGCTAAATCGATTCATTATTAACACATATTTAGCCTTGAGGAATCATTTATTCTGGGTATTTTGATATGATTATATCGGCAGGCACTGTTTTAGACACCTTATTCTTTAGGGGCTTTCCCTAATCATAGTCAGAGCCTCATTTTCGCGCCGGTATGGCGCACTTGTTTTTGAGGACAGCATGGCATGCAGCTGCATGTGTGTGGAGCTCTGATACATAGAAAAGTCTTTCTGAAGGCATCATTTGGTATCGTATTCCCCTTTGGGCTTGGTTGGGTCTCAGCAAAGCAGATTCCAGGGACTGTAAAGGGGTTAAATATAAAAACGGCTCCGGTTCCGTTATTTTAAGGGTTAAAGCTTCCAAATTTGGTGTGCAATACTTTTAAGGCTTTAAGACACTGTGGTGAAATTTTGGTGAATTTTGAACAATTCCTTCATACTTTTTCGCAATTGCAGTAATAAAGTGTGTTTAGTTTAAAATTTAAAGTGACAGTAACGGTTTTATTTTAAAACGTTTTTTGTGCTTTGTTATCAAGTTTATGCCTGTTTAACATGTCTGAACTACCAGATAGATTGTGTTCTGACTGTGGGGAAACCAAGGTTCCTTCTCATTTAACTATATGTATTTTATGTCATAAAAAAATTTAGTAAAAATGATGCCCAAGATGATTCCTCAAGTGAGGGGAGTAAGCATGGTACTGCATCATCCCCTCCTTCGTCTACACCAGTCTTGCCCATACAGGAGGCCCCTAGTACATCTAGTGTGCCAATACTCCTTACTATGCAACATTTAACGGCTGTAATGGATAATTCTATCAAAAACATTTTAGCCAATATGCCCACTTATCAGCGAAAGCGCGACTGCTCTGTTTTAGAAAATTCTGTAGAGCATGAGAACGCTGATGATATGGTTTCTGAAGGGCCCCTACACCAGTCTGAGGGGGCCAGGGAGGTTTTGTCTGAGGGAGAAATTTCAGATTCAGGAAACATTTCTCAACAAGCTGAACCTGATGTGATTACTTTTAAATTTAAGTTGGAACATCTCCGCGCTCTGCTTAAGGAGGTGTTATCCAATTTGGATGATTGTGATTATCTGGTCATTCCAGAACCACTATGTAAAATGGAAAAGTTCTTAGAGGCCCCGGGGCCCCCCGAAGCTTTTCCTATATCCAAGCGGGTGGCGTACATTGTTAGTAAAGTATGGGACAGGCCCGGTATACCTTTAGTACCTCCCCCCATATTTATAAAATTGTTTTCTTATAGTCGACCCCAGAAAGGACTGATGGCAGACAGTCCCCAAGGTCGAGGGGGCGGTTTCTACTCTACACAAGCGCGCCACTATACCCATAGAAGATAGTTGTGCTTTCCAAGATCCTATGGATAAAAAATTAGAAGGTCTGCTAAAGATGTTTGTTCAGCAAGGTTCCCTTCTACAACCAATTGCATGCATTGTCCCTGTCACTGCAGCCGCGTGTTTCTAGTTTGATGAGCTAGGAAAGGCGATTATTAGTAATTCTTCTTCTTATGAGGAGATTATGGACAGAATTCGTGCTCTTAAATTGGCTAATTCTTTCACCCTAGACGCCACCTTGCAATTGGCTAGGTTAGCGGCGAAAAAATTCTGGGTTTGCTATTGTGGCGCAGAGCGCTTTGGTTAAAATCTTGGGCAGCGGATGCGTCTTCCAAGAACAAATTGCTTGACATTCCTTTCAAGGGGAAAACACTCTTTGGCCCTGACTTGAAAGAGATTATCTCTGATATCACTGGGGGCAAGGGCCACGCCCTTCCTCAGGATAGGTCTTTTCAAGACCAAAAATAAACCTAAGTTTCGTCCCTTTCGCAGAAACGGATCAGCCCCAAGGGCTACGTCCTCTAAGCAGGAAGGTAATACTTCTCAAGCCAATCCAGCCTGGAGACCTATGCAAGGCTGGAACAAAGGAAAGCAGGCCAGGAAACCTGCCACTGCTACCAAGACAGCATGAAATGCGGGCCCCCGATCCGGGACCGGATCTGGTGGGGGGCAGACTCTCTCTCTTCGCTCAGGCTTGGGCAAGAGATGTTCTGGATCCTTGGGCGCTAGAAATAGTCTCCCAAGGTTATTCTCTGGAGTTCAAGGGGCTTCCTCCAAGGGGGAGGTTCCACAGGTCTCAGTTGTCTTCAGACCACATAAGAAGACAGGCATTCTTACATTGGGTAGAAGACCTGCTAAAAATGGGAGTGATTCATCCTGTTCCATTAGGAGAACAAGGGATGGGGTTCTACTCCAATCTGTTCATAGTTCCCAAAAAAGAGGGAACGTTCAGACCAATCTTAGATCTCAAGATCTTGAACAAGTTTCTCAAGGTTCCATCGTTCAAGATGGAAACCATTCGAACACTTCTTCCTTCCATCCAGGAAGGTCAATTCATGACCAAGGTGGATTTCAAGGATGCGTATCTACATATTCCTATCCACAAGGAACATCATCGGTTCCTAAGGTTTGCATTCCTGGACAAGCATTTCCAGTTCGTGGCGTTTTCTTTCGGATTAGCCACTGCTCCTAGGATTTTCTCATAGGTACTAGGGTCCCTTCTGGCGGTGCTAAGACCAAGGGGCATTGCTGTAGTACCTTACTTGGACGACATTCTGATTCGAGCGTCGTCCCTTCCTCAAGTAAAGGCTCACACGGACATTGTCCTGGCCTTTCTCAGATCTCACGGATGGAAAGTGAACGTGGAAAAGAGTTCTCTATCTCCGTCAACGAGGGTTCCCTTCTTGGGAACTATAATAGACTCCTTAGAAATGAGGATTTTTCTGACAGAAGCCAGAAAAACAAAACTTCTAGACTCTTGTCGGATACTTCATTCCGTTCCTCTTCCTTCCATAGCGCAGTGCATGGAAGTGATAGGTTTGATGGTAGCGGCAATGGACATAGTTCCTTTTGTGCGCATTCATCTAAGACCATTACAACTGTTCATGCTCAGTCAGTGGAATGGGGACTATTCAGACTTGTCTCCGAAGATACAAGAAAATCAGAGGACCAGAGACTCATTCCGTTGGTGGCTGTCCCTGGACAACCTGTCACAAGGGATGACCTTCCGCAGACCAGAGTGGGTCATTGTCACGACCGACGCCAGTCTGATGGGCTGGGGCGCGGTCTGGGGATCCCTGAAAGCTCAGGGTCTTTGGTCTCGGGTAGAATCTCTTCTACCGATAAATATTCTGGAACTGAGAGCGATATTCAATGCTCTCAAAGCTTGGCCTCAGCTAGCGAGGGCCAAGTTCATACATCAACCATCAGGGGGGAACAAGGAGTTCCCTAGCGATGGAAGAAGTGACCAAAATCATTCTATGGGCGGAGTCTCACTCCTGCCACCTGTCTGCTATCCACATCCCAGGAGTGGAAAATTGGGAAGCGGATTTTCTGAGTCGTCAGACATTGCATCCGGGGGAGTGGGAACTCCATCCGGAAATCTTTGCCCAAGTCACTCAACCGTGGGGCATTCCAGACATGGATCTGATGGCCTCTCGTCAGAACTTCAGAGTTCCTTACTACGGGTACAGATCCAGGGATCCCAAGGCGGCTCTAGTGGATGCACTAGTAGCACCTTGGACCTTCAAACTAGCTTATGTGTTCCCGCCGTTTCCTCTCATCCCCAGGCTGGTAGCCAGGATCAATCAGGAGAGGGCGTCGGTGATTTTGATAGCTCCTGCGTGGCCACGCAGGACTTGGTATGCAGATCTGGTGAATATGTCATCGGCTCCACTATGGAAGCTACCTTTGAGACGAGACCTTCTTGTTCTAGGTCCGTTCGACCCACTCCAGCTGACTGCTTGGAGATTGAACGCTTGATCTTATCAAAGCGAGGGTTCTCAGATTCTGTTATTAATACTCTTGTTCAGGCCTGAAAGCCTGTAACCAGAAAAATTACCACATAATTTGGTATATCTGTTGGTGTGAATCTGCAGGATTCCCTTGGGACAAGGTTAAGATTCCTAAGAGTCTATCCTTCCTTCGAGAAGGATTGGAAAAAGGATTATCTGCAAGTTCCTTGATGGGACAGATTTCTGCCTTGTCTGTGTTACTTCACAAAAAGCTGGCAGCTGTGCCAGATGTTCTAGCCTTTGTTCAGGCTCTGGTTAGAATCAAGCCTGTTTACAAAATTTGGACTCCTCCTTGGAGTCTCAACCTAGTTCTTTCAGTTCTTCAGGGGGTTCCGTTTGAACCCTTACATTCCGTTGATATTAAGTTATTATCTTGGAAAGTTTTGTTTTTGGTTGCAATTTCTTCTGCTAGAAGAGTTTCAGAATTATCTGCTCTGCAGTGTTCTTCTCCTTATCTGGTGTTCCATGCAGATAAGGTGGTTTTGCGTACTAAACCTGGTTTTCTTCCAAAAGTTGTTTCTAACAAAAACATTAACCAGGAGATAGTTGTGCCTTCTTTGTGTCCTAATCCAGTTTCAAAGAAGGAACGTTTGTTGCACAACTTGGATGTAGTTCGTGCTCTCAAATTTTACTTAGCAGCTACTAAGGATTTCAGACAAACTTTGTCTTTGTTTGTTGTTTATTCTGGTAAACGGAGAGGTCAAAAAGCAACTTCTACCTCTCTCTCCTTCTGGATTAAAAGCATTATCCGATTGGCTTATGAGACTGCCGGACGGCAGCCTCCTGAAAGAATCACAGCTCACTCCACTAGGGCTGTGGCTTCCACATGGGCCTTCAAGAACGAGGCTTCTGTTGATCAGATATGTAAGGCAGCGACTTGGTCTTCACTGCACACTTTTTCTAAATTTTACAAATTTGATACTTTTGCTTCTTCTGAGGCTATTTTTGGGAGAAAGGTTTTGCAAGCCGTGGTGCCTTCCATTTAGGTGACCTGATTTGCTCCCTCCCTTCATCCGTGTCCTAAAGCTTTGGTATTGGTTCCCACAAGTAAGGATGACGCCGTGGACCGGACACACCTATGTTGGAGAAAACAGAATTTATGTTTACCTGATAAATTACTTTCTCCAACGGTGTGTCCGGTCCACGGCCCGCCCTGGTTTTTTTAATCAGGTCTGATAATTTATTTTCTTTAACTACAGTCACCACGGTAACATATGGTTTCTCCTATGCAAATATTCCTCCTTAACGTCGGTCGAATGACTGGGGTAGGCGGAGCCTAGGAGGGATCATGTGACCAGCTTTGCTGGGCTCTTTGCCATTTCCTGTTGGGGAAGAGAATATCCCACAAGTAAGGATGACGCCGTGGACCGGACACACCGTTGGAGAAAGTAATTTATCAGGTAAACATAAATTCTGTTTTTATATTATTTCTTCCCTTTATGGAAATCATGTTCAAGGGACTCAGTAGCTGGTGACCCAATGGCACCTGAATTCTTTACTAGGGTGTCTGGGAGATATTATGTATCCTGGGGTCAGGATATCTTATGGGCTAGAGCAGTGTGGAGTTTAGGGCTCCTTCAGCATGGAGGCTAGCTTTGAGTATAACTGTAATGAAGCTCAGTAAGCTAGATCTCTGCTCATTTTTATATACTTATTAGCCACATAGTAAAACCCCTTTCCTAGCGGGAGGTATCTCTTATCGGCAGTGTTTCTGATATGTTTGACAATCAAGGTGAAGGTTAATCTCTTTATTCAGGGGTTAATCCTTCCCTTTGTCTTGAGGACCTCGTGGGTCTCACTCCGGTTATGGGGCAAATGCCTTTATTTGTAAACCAGAGCGGACTGTGTACTTTGTCTTCAGGCAGAATTGGTGAAAAGATTCTTTCCTGCCTATTGAGAATGGCAGAGCGGGGTAAATATTGCTATATGATTACGGCTATTTTCTTAATAGACTGAGTATGTATATAGAGTACCTCTAAGGAGTAGAGAGGATAGTCATGGCCTTTTTAAGCAGGCACGATATTATTCCTTGATTTATCCCCTTCTTTTCATGTTTTAGCCCTCAGATGAGGTCAGCGGTTGTGCGAGGAACTTAAAGGATTGTGACACCTCAGGGCCGTTTTCATTGCGGTCCCGGTTCTGCGCCATTACCTCATGAGCTGGATGTTTGTATGAGTCTTTACTGGGGTTTGATGGCCATTTGCCCTACAGTACAACACATGTCTTAAAGGGATACTAAACCAAAATTTTTTTCTTTCATGATTCAGATAGAGCATGTAATTTGAAGCAACTTTCTAATTTACTCCTATTATCAAATTTTTGTTCTCTTGCTATCTTTATTTGAAAAAGAAGGCATCTAAGCTAAGGAGCCAGCCAATTTTTGGTTCAGGACTCTGGACAGCACTTGTTTATTGGTGGGTGCCACCAATCAGCAAGCACAACCCAGGTTGTGAACCAAAAATGGGCCGGCTTCTAAATTTACATTTCTTTTCAAATAAAGATAGCAAGAGAATGAAGAAAAAATGATAATAGGAGTCCCTTTAAATAAATATATTTTATGGCGCCCTTAAAGGGACAGTATACACTCATTTTCATATAACTGCATGTAATAGACACTACTATAAAAAATAAGATGCACAGATACTGATATAAAAATCCAGTATAAAACTGTTTAAAAACTTACTTAGAAGCTGTCAGTTTAGCTTTGTTGAAAATGTAGCTGGAAAGCCCACTGCAAGTGGCAAATAAGACACTCCCCACCCTCCCCCTTCTTTTGCATATGAAAAGACCCTTTACACAAACAGGAGCAAGCTGGAGAAGGTAGTCGACAGTATTCACATAAAACTTTGGGGCTTGGTTAGGAGTCTGAAAATCAGAGCAATGTTATTTAAAAATAAGCAAAACTATGCATTTATTTAAAAAAAAACTTTATGGGCTATATAAATAGATCATCTACAAAACATTTATGCAAAGAAAAAATGAGTGTATAATGTCCCTTTAAGTTATTTGATGCTCTCACATGCATTAGGATCGTCCGGCAGCGGTGAGGTTAAGAATTTTTATTCCTGCTGTGGACTGGGCTTTGGCGCGCTTGTCAGATCATTAAGAGGAGACAGGACGGGGTCTGCGAGACAGTCTAGTGGCGCAGTTTCAGCAGCTCCTCCAATCTCTGTCTCTCCTCTTTTTAAGAGCGGATGCCATTAGCGCCGGACCCTGGATGGGCTGTATCTTTACAGTATGCGTCTCTGGGAACAATAATTGTAGAATGTACACTAAATCAGTCCATAATATTTAGTTGCTGAGTGTTGGCGCATCTTATAGTGTTATATTACAAATGTACTCTAAATCACACAGTGTGTCAGTGCTTCAGAAGTTTAATCTATCCCTTTAATGCCTAGGATGCCTAACTTATTCCTAATTCAGGCCTGTAGTGGGCACTATGTCTCCTCAAATGCTGCTTATATCCGTTCTAGACACACACCGATTTGATTAAATAAGTTATGTCTGCTGGTCACAGCATTTTAAGTATCATATACACTCTCTTGTAGCATTTATTTCCAGCTCTTAAGCGGTTTATCCCCCTTTTTTTTTTCAAAGAGCTTTATTTGAAAATAAATTGAAGCAATGGTACATGCACCTTAAGTGCTATTTCTGGGTTGACAACATTCACCCGTACAAACATTACAATGGTACATAAAGAAAATAAGTCTGTATACATGTAGGAGGAATGAGTGGTATGCCCTGGGTTCCACCCTGGACATCTTCATCAAGGTGCATATCTGCAGTGGGGTAACAAGCTCTGTCTTTTTCCACTTTTTTTACTTCCACTTTACACTCCCCTAAATCTAGAACCATACTTATATAATGAAAAAAAAAAACATTAAAACTAAATTTCAAAAGCGTCATATAGTGAAGACATACAGTTACCTATAGTGACATAAGTTGTCAATGCAGGCTGCGGGCATAGACCCGTATATTGACCAGGGCACAATCTGAGAGCGAGCTTAAGGAAAAAGAAGAAAGACTGTAAGATAGGGGAGGGGAAGAGAAGAGGAGCGAGAAAATCCCGCGAGTTATGTTCGGATGGATCGGATACATATAAGGGAAGGGCGATTTATCCCCTTTTATGAAGTGGTTTGTTGGAGATGGGTTTGGGAAATCTGTTAATGTATCCCCTTCCGTATTCTGTAGATATTGCATATCTCTCCTTTTCTTCCTAATAGGAAGGAGTCCACATCCGCATTCATTACTTAAGGGAAATAAGAACCTGGCCACCAGGAGGAGGCAAAGACCCACCAGCCAAATCTTAAATACTTCTCCCACTTCCCCTATCCCCCAGTCATTCTTTGCCTTTCGTCCGAGGAGGTTGGCAGAGAAGTGTCAGAAGTTTTGTTTTATTTATTTTTCCATTTGTTCTACTTTTATTTAATTTTAATATGTCTCTTATGGAGGGTGCTACCCTTTGACATGGGACAGGAGTTTTAAGTAGTCCTGTTAGCCTCTTGTGGAGGGCCTGGGCGAAAGTTAGAGTCTGGAGAAGCAGTGGGAGCTTCCCCTGCGACATCATCCCGACTCGTTATAACAGCTCCTATCAGCACTTGGCGTTGTCAAACTTCGCTTTGCTATCTGCTGTCTTCTCTCGAGTCCATGACAGAGGCGCTGCCACTATTCGTCACATTTGAAGGGCCGTGTTCCTGTTCCACGGTGTAGATTCCGGTAAGATTGTTTCATTTTATTACATGGTCTGTAATGTGATTTATTATGACAGTATAGTATGTGCCTCGCTGAGGCACCTTCAGTACAAATCTTGGAATCAAGGGATATTTCCTCCTTAGGGTGGTTTGGTGAACGGGGAAGGGGTCTCTTATCATGTTTCTTATGTGATTCAACCTGCATTGGGTATGTGTGTACGGGCTCTGAGGCTGAGACAAGTAGTGTTACTCTATGCGGTGCATAGTGGCTTTTTTCTGGGCTTATGAATGCAGGCCTAGGACTAAAAATCTTCGGGTTATGGGTTTATGCCTGTTTGTGTAGTCTTGCGTATCCTTTTATGTGGGCCTAGTTTTGTCGCCTTTCGGTGGTGCGCTTTTTGTATTTCGCAGGGCATCTGTTGACCATGCGTGTTTACGCTTGGGCGGGGTTCTTCCCCTTCCGCATTTCTGACCGAGTGGCGACGGAGGAAATGAGTTTGCTCCGCTGAGGTCTGGTCATAGGAGGTGGTGAGTGCCCCAGCCATTGTGTGGCAGGTGCCAGTCGTTTGTTTTCCAATATTGGCGTTTATATTAGTCCTAGCCATGGAGGATTCTAATGCTGGGACTATTGTCTTATCAGATGATGAGTAGGTGACACTGACTTTGATGTCTCCTCTGCACAGGGTGGATCGTTTCCCCCGGAGATGGCGGTGTCATGTTCTGTCTCAGGATATCATGTGAGAGCCTCATTGTCTGGAACAGTTGCTTTAAAGGAAGATTAGTAGAAGCCATACTGATTGAAAATGAAAACAAATTTATTTAAACAACAAAATACTTTGTTTAAGCAAATACTTGCAGAATATTTAAATATGCTACTCAGGTATGTTAAGACCACATACAGCAGGAGTGAAAATAAAGAAAACTAGTAAGCAGAGATGCAGATTCAAAAAGGAAAGTCTTTCTCTTGGTAATAACTGAAATGTAAGATTTGCACAAGGCAGAAAACAACTTGCAAACTGGTAACAGGTTTAAAGGTAAAGTCTCTCTCCTTGTAATTGCTGAGTGCAGGAATTGCACAATGCAGGAAACAACTTGCAAACTGGTAACAGGTTTAAAGGTAAAGTCTCTCTCCTTGAAATTGCTGAGTGCAGGAATTACACAATGCAGGAAACAACTTGCAAACTGGTAACAGGTTTAAAGGTAAAGTCTCTCTCCTTGTAATTGCTGAGTGCAGGAAATGCACAAGGCAGGAAACAAACTTGAAGATTGGTAACAGGTTTAAAGGTAAAGGCTTTCTCCTGGTAATACCTTGTAAACAGGTGCAAAGGAAAACTTTCTCCTGGCAATGGCCAAGTGCAGGAATTGCATAAAGCAGGAAACAAACTTGTAGATTGGTAACAGGTTTAAAGGTAAAGGCTTTCTCCTGGTATTACCTTGTAAACAGGTGCAAAGGAAATCTTTCTCCAAAGAAATACAGGAAACAGGTTCTGACTTGACAAAACAGATCCAATGTGAAGACACTAATGCAGACTAAAAGCCATCCTTAAATAGGGAGGTTTTGCACAGGGTTGGTTCTGATTCATTCCAGAATTGAGAACACCTGTGTGTTGCACAGGTGTAATAACAAGTAAGGCAAATAGTTATTTATCAGATCTTTTAAGATCCATGCTATTGCTAGAACTGGCTGTGGCTCAACATGTAAGCAAACAGAAATAGCAATCACAGAGCCACAGGTTCAAATCCCCATACAGCCCTTCTTAGCAGAATGCCTCCCAGACCTTTTCTTTTTCTTTTTAGTCTGGAGGCTTGGTTCATGACAGGCGGGACATTTTCTTTTTAATTTTTTATTGGCGCTGATTCGTCTGCAAGACCCTGAGGTTTCCTTGCAGTTATGTGCCTGCCTGCCTATCCCGGGTGTTCAGACCTTGAACGGCACTATAATATTCCCCCCGGGGGTGATTGTTCCCCCATGTTGTGTGTTTCGTTATAGGATTGTGCGGCTTCAACGTCTTTTTGATTTGTTGGGGGATCCTCTCCTTTTTCGTCCGGGGACTTCTCCGTTCTCGCACGGTTTTTCGGAATAGATGATGGAGTTTAATTTTATCTCCGGTCAGTCTATTATGAGCTTTCCCAGACTCTTTTTCTGAGCGTTTGGTCTCTGTTGGCAGGTCCTGCGGAGACATAGTTCCTTCTGGGTGGATGCCTTCGGGTGCCCTTGTTTATTTTATCCGAGTCAGATTTATTTACTTTATATTTTTTTCCTACGGGAATTCTGGGATTGCTTGGATTTAGTTCTTCCACAGAAGTTGTTACCAGATTTATCCGGAGTTGGTATATGCACTGTTAATTGTTAGTGACTCAGGTTGCGCCTGGCTGGTCCGGCGGGACCTACTGGTTCAATTGTTCAATTTTGTTGTCTGTTTTTATAAACTACACTTGAATCGCGACCTTCGGGTCTGGATGTCAGGAGCGCTAGGGCTGGCCGTGTCAGTCTGCTCCAGAGACATGGGCCGGTGGAGTTCCACCGCGTCCCTTCGCATCCGTGGCCTGAGGGGTTAGGTCCTTGCTGCTGTGTGCGGTTCTGGCCTTTTGGGCTGCCCTTGGTGGTTCTTCTAGAGACTAGGTGCCGTCGGGTGGCTAGTATAGGTTGGGTCATGCTGAGGTGGCTACTTACTCCTACCTCCATTTCGGGGGGGGTTTTGATGCTTTGATGGGATCTTGGGTTGCAGCTCACCTGGTATTCTCTGGGCTTGTTTCTGCCGCCCCTTAGGGGTTGGGAACCATAGTGAGCTCGACCCTCGGAATTCCGTGCCTCATGACTGCTGGTCCGGGGTTTTTCTTCTTGGACTCGGGATGCGTGTTTCATCGCAGTATATATCCTGTGTCCTCCTGTGCTTGCTGTTCGAGTTCTTTCTTTTCCTCAACGAGTTAGTCTGCCAGTTTGTTGGTCCGGTTTGGGGCGTGTGGCCTCGGGTTCTGACTAGTGGAATCTGATCTCATCGTAGGTTTGGGAGGGTAGTCGGGTTCTGTCAGTCCAAGTTCAGGCTATCTCTCCTTGTCCCTGTTATCCCCTTGGGTGTTAGCGGTTGGGTCACGATGGGTTCCATTGGGTACCTGTGGTGAGGTCGGGCTTCTGGGCTTTTCTTTCTTAGGGGTTAGTTGCCCTATTGTCCTCATTCGGTCTAGGATTTAACTCTTGCCTGTTTGACCTTTCCCTTTCTGGTCTCTGCCTTTGGTGGACCTTTGCTCGGCACATGGTGGTTACACGTTAGTTGCCTTGCTGCCGGTGTTGTGGGGGCTTGAGAGGCCGTTTCTCATAGATCTTATTCCTTTTTTTGGTTGGGCTCTGGATGGTCTGTCTGACTTTTCTCCTATGGCCTGTGGCAGACTCTCCTCGAGGGGGGTGCCTTTTGGGGTTGCCGCCTCTCTGCTCTTTGAGGCGTTAAGTGCCTGTGCATTCATTGGTAGATGGTTTAGGTGTCTTAGGGACACATACTACAGTCTTTTCATCTGGGGGACTCTGGTTCCCCGTGGAAGGAAGGGTCACAATGGTGCTTAGTGTTTTTTCGGAGAATACATCTTGTTAATTCGGGTGCTCGACTTAGATCTAGCCATCTTATGGCTCCTTCAGATCGGGGTTCGATTCTGACTGGTTCTCTACACTTATGTTGCCTTGTGGGCTCGCCCTTTGGGATCCGTGTTCTCCGGTTTGTGGGAATTATCCCTGGGATCGGGACGTTTTTTTTTTTCTCCAACACGTGCCTGTTGTTTTTCTCTCCCTCTCCTTGTGCAGGGGTGGGGCTTTATGTCAGCTGTATGAGCCTGTTGGTTAGCTTCGCTACCTAGCGAACGATGGGTTTGCAGTTTGGCTCTAGTGATGCTGTTGCACCTTGGTTGCTAACCAACTTTATGGGTCCGTTAGAGGAGTTTCTTTGCTCCCTCTTTAGATGGGGTATCCTTAGGGATTCCTCGGTTGTCGAGAGGATTGGTTCTCGGATGAGTTTTGATCTTCCGCCCATTGGGGTGTTGTGTTGGTCTACACCGTCTAGGTTGGGAAGGAGCGTGATTTTTTGTGTTCCTTCAGGTGGCGGCTGTGCTTCCTCTTTCACGCCTTAAGCATGATCATCTTTTTCTCTATCTTCTCCGGCTGCGGATGTTTTTCCTAGCTTGTGAGGCATCCACAGTCTATTGTGGCCTGGGGCTGAATTTTGGTTGCAGTAAGGGATTTTCCCTTTGTGATCCTGATCGGTGGTTGTCGCTCGTCCACGCTGTGTAGTGGTTTATGCACCCGCCAGTCCTTAAGATTCTTTGGTTTGTCTATGGTCGTTTTTCCGTTTTTTGCTGCTGTCTTTCTCTGTCCTGATATTTGTCCAGGTGAGCCTAGCGAGCGGACCTTGGTTGTCTTCTTGAAGACCTGAGTTAGTCTTTCTGTCCTATTAGTCGGGTCCCCTTGTTGGTTTCAGGGACTGTGACTGGGTTGTTGCCCCTGAGAGTGGGGTCTTCAAGGCTTGTGTCTCGGTTGCATCTACTCGTGGTAACTCTTCAGGTCTTTTGGACGGTTGGTGACTTTGCATCCCCGGGGTAGTTTTTTGTTTCAATAATGTTGTTCCCGGTTTTCGGACAAAACAGGATTTTGTTTTCTGGGAATGTTTTTCCGTAGGTGCCTTCGTTGGTCCGCCTCTTACCCTCCCGTCTTGGCATTCTGTGTCCTCTTTGGCCTGAGTATGAATTTCCCATAAGTAATGAATGCGACTGTTGGACTCTTTCCCATTAGGAAGAAAAACATAAATTATGCTTACCTGATCATTTTCTTTTCTTCCGTGGGAAAGAGTCCACAGCCCTCTGCCCGTTTTGAAGGCGTTGTTGTTTCATCTTCTGGCAGCTTTTCACCTTGATGCTTCTTTCACTGTTCCTTGTTCATCGGCTGAATGACTGGGGGATAGGGGAAGTGGGAGAAGTATTTAAGCCTTTGGCTGGTGGGTCTTTGCCTCCTCCTGGAGAATGTGGCTGTGGACTCTGTCCCACGGAAGAAAAGAAAATGATCAGGTAAGCATAATTATCTTTTAGCATTTTGGGTTTTGGCTTTTAGAGGTTAAGTCCCTCTTTTTGTTACAGTATAGGATATATATCACGATATTGTCATAAGCATTATGTCTGCTTATCCTCACATAATTCTTAGATTGATATGTTTAGTCCACCTGGGATCACCGGGTGCGGTAGGCTTATGAGATTGCGGCCGATAATATAGTAGGTCTGATCTTCTTCTGCGACCCACAGAACATTCTATTTCTCTGTTATTGTTTTTATTTTGGTGCAATAACATGTTTATATATATATATATATATATAAATCAATGTAAATATTTGCATAGGAAATTAGCACATCTAGGCAAGATTCCCTAGGCAAGATACTGCAGTATTTCTGGGAAAAAGCAAGCGGGGAATCTTGCCTAGATTTGCTAATTTCCTGTGCAAATATTTACATTGATTTAATTTTGAGACATGGAGGATTTTAATTTCAGTTTTTTGAACTGATAATAATTTTAATGAATTTTGGTTTAACCTTGAAAGTAGCTTTACCATGCAGCAACCAGAAATCTATCTCCTACTGATGAGTTCCAAAAAGAACAAAACAGGTTGTCTAGTGAGTGATTTCTGGTTTGCTGCAATAATCCTGTTAAAAGGATTGCTGTGATAAAACAGTGTTTTGAAGCAAAAAAACTGAGAATTTGCATATCTAATTTGCATATCTTACCCAGAATTCTCTTGTGCGTAGGTAACATTGTATATGCAGTATTTCTGGGAAAAAGCAAGCGGGGAATCTTGCCTAGATGTGCTAATTTCCTATGCAAATATTTACATTGATTTAATTTTGAGATATGAAGGATTTTAATTTCAGTTTTTTATCTCCCCCCATAATTTTAATGTGTGTGTGTGTGTGTGTGTGTGTATATATATATATATATATATATATATATTTTATCTCACAAAAGTGAGTACACCCCTCACATTTTTGTAAATATTTTATATCTTTTCATGTGACAATACTGAAGAAATAACACTTTGCTATAATGCAAAGTAGCGAGTGTACAGCCTGTATAACAGTGTCAATTTGCTGTTCCCTCAAAATAACTCAACACACAGCCATTAATGTCTAAACCATTGGCAACAAAAGTGAGTATACCCCTAAGTGAAAATGTCCAAATGGGGCCCAAAGTGTCAATATTTTGTGTGCCCACCATTATTTTCCAGCACTGTCTTAACCCTCTTGGGCATGGAGTTCACCAGAGCTTCACAGGTTGCTACTGGAGTGACAAAATCACAGAGCTGGTGGATGTTGGAGACCTTGCGCTCCCCCACCTTCAGTTTGAGGATGCCCCACAGATGCTTAATAGGCTTTAGGTCTTGAGACATGCTTAGCCAGTCCACCACCTTTACCCTCAGCTTCTTTAGCAAGGTAGTGGTCATCTTGGAGGTGTGTTTGGGGTCGTTATCATGTTGGAATAGTGCCTTGTGGCCCAGTCTCCAAAGGGAGGGGATCATGCTCTGCTTCATTATGTTACAGTACAGGTTGGCATTCATGGTTCCCTCAATGAACTGTAGCTCCCCAGTGCCGGCAGCACTAATGCAAGCACAGACCATAACACTCCCACCACCATGCTTGACTGTAGGCAAGACACACTTGTCTTTGTACTCCTCACCTGGTTGCAGCCACACACGCTTGACACCATCTGAACCAAATAAGTTTATCTTGGTCTCATCGGACCACAGGACATGGTTCCAGTAATCCACGTCCTTAGTCTGCTTGTCTTCAGCAAACTGTTTGTGGGCTTTCTTGTGCATCATCTTTAGAAGAGGCTTCCTTCTGGGACAACAGCCATGCTGTAATGCTCTAACTTACTGCCCCTTTAAGTATGGCCCTCCTCCTTCAGCCTATTTAAGCCAGCACTTCCTCTAACACTCTGCTTAGGTATCTTCAATTGCAGAGAGTTTCCTTCCTGTGCAACTTACTGAAGCCAATCAACTACAGACTGCTGTTGCTCCTCAGTCTGTATCAGCTGCTAACTTACAGGAGCTGCAGCCTTTGTCACTGCTTCTGGATTCACTTTCAGTTTCTCTATAACAGCAGGACACTCCACACTGAAGCTGCATTGTTCCTCTCCTGCTGTCTGGAAAAGCCTTTAACCTTAACTACTGAATTACTGCTGGCAATCACTGCTCTAATGATCTCCTATACAGGACTGCATTCCTTCCATAAGATAAGTTGTTTCCCTTACAATCTATGCTTATGTGTGCTGCTCATTAACTCTCACAAAGTCTGTGCATGCTATAATCTGTAATACAACAAATCTTACTAGTTCTTTTTGCTAACAGCACACACACTAATCATCAACTTGTTATAACCTGTTGCTTAAATGGACTGCAATTAACAAACTTTGTCTCTAACTGTTATTGATGAACTACTAATCTAAAAACAGAGATTGTTTTTTTATTTTTCCATTAATTTCAAGGCAGCCCCTGTGTTCAGATAATGTTTTCACATCTACCCACAACATTAGTATCAGCTGCTAGCCAGCTAACCCTTAATTAACCAACTATTGCTAGCAGTCTTGCCTGTTCTCTCAGACTCAGACTGCTACTGATAGTTAAATCAAATTGCAGTTTCCTATGGTGTGGCCTCTTGTCAATGATTCCACTCTAACAATAACTGCTAACAAACTCTGATATGACAATACCTAAGCCTAAAATAATAAAAATATATATATATATATTTCTATATATATACATTGTGTAAAAAAAAAAAACTTTTGGATTGTGTTTTCTTAATTTATATTTAAGCAACATGGAACCTGCTGAAATGAACACACACATTCTGAATTTGACTCACACAGTTGACATACTTACCCAGGGCCTGCAGGACCTACAACGTGAGTTTCAACATTTAAAAGCAACTCTTACTACATTAACCTCTACTCACAACATCCCAGAGGCCCCTGAACCCTCAATTAGCCCCCCAGATACATTCTCTGGGGACAGATCCCAATTTAAAGATTTTAAAATTGCATGTACTCTATTGTTTATGATGAAACCAAAAACTTACCATTCTGAGCACATTAAAGTTTGTACAGTCATATCATACCTACGTGGGGATGCCAGAACCTGGGCTTACGCCTTTATTGAAAACCAAGAGCCAATCCTAAATTCTTTGCAACAATTTTTCTCAGCAATGTCATCATTATACCAGGATATGGATAGTCAATTCACAGCAGAAACTGCTCTAAGGGCAGTCAAACAAGGGAAAAGACCCGTTGAAGATTATGTTATAGAATTTAAAAAATGGGCCCGTGACTCACAGTGGAATGACATTAGTCTGAGAAATCAGTTTAGACTTAACCTCTCTGAGAACCTCAAGGATGAACTCTCAAGGACAGAGCTACCCCCCACTCTTGAAGAACTTATTAAAACAGCTACCATCATCGATAGAAGACTCAGGGAAAGAAGAGCAGAACATTCCCATTTGGAACAGTCCTATAAGAGAAAGAGAAGACCACACCAGGATTCAACCCCTCAAGCCAATCCGCCTGTACCTATGGAAAAAAGTGTTATCCGTGGTCCTCTCACATCTGAAGAAAGGCGTAGGAGAAAGCTCCAAAACCTATGCCTATACTGTGCTGCAAGTGACCATGAAGTCCGCTCATGCCCAGTCCTAAATAAAAAAACTATTGGTACCTGCCTCCATTCAGTATCTTGTTTCTCTACACACTCCCCACATTCTGCTTATTGTACACTTCCCGTGTCTGTACAGTGGGACAAAAAGCTGCTACATCTAGAAGCAATTATTGACTCCGGAGCCTCTGCTAACTTCATAGATTCATCTGTTACAAGTTAATGAAATTCCTTCTGTTAAGAAATCTACTCCTGTGTCTCTCAGAATCTTTGATGGCTCCCTTG
Organism: Bombina bombina; assembly: GCF_027579735.1. Taxonomy (NCBI): domain Eukaryota; kingdom Metazoa; phylum Chordata; class Amphibia; order Anura; family Bombinatoridae; genus Bombina; species Bombina bombina. The sequence continues at coordinate 127,031,176 of NC_069509.1, read as the reverse complement.
TCCCTAATGGTCCTATTACACATAACACAATACCATTACAAATGTGCTCTACCTCTGGACATACTGAACATATAACTTTTGACGTTATCTCTTCGCCTTTTTACCCTTTAATTCTTGGTTTACCCTGGTTAAGACTACATTGCCCTTCCATACCTTGGGATAGCCTACATGTGAATTTTAATTCTGACTACTGCAGTAAAACCTGTCTACAGCACCACCTACTACTACAGCCTTCTACTAATGTATTACCTGAACAGTACCAAGATTTCCATGATGTGTTCAGTAAAAAGGAAGCTGAAAGCCTGCCTCCCCATCGTCCTTATGATTGCCCTATCGACCTATTACCCGGCTCTAGTGTTCCTTACGGGCATGTCTACTCCTTGTCCGAACCAGAACTCGCTCAACTCAAGACCTACATAGATGATAATCTACGCAAGGGATTTATAAGACCGTCTACCTCTCCAGCTGGGGCTGGTATGTTTTTTGTGAGAAATAAAGATGCCACCATTCGCCCGATTATAGATTACAGGCTTCTGAATAAAATAACTATAAAAAATAGGTACCCTCTTCCACTCATTCCTGACCTAGTGGAGAGGTTACAAAAGGCCAGAATTTTCACAAAACTTGATCTACGGGGTGCCTACAACTTAGTGCGAATCAAGAGTGGTGATGAATGGAAAACAGCCTTCCGCACTAGATATGGCCTCTATGAGTACTTGGTGATGCCTTTTGGGCTTTGCAATGCCCCCGCCACTTTTCAGTTTTTTGTTAATGATATCTTTCGAGACCTATTGGATATTTGTGTTGTCATCTATTTAGATGATATCCTCATCTATTCATCTTCAGAAGAAGAACACATTAAACACGTCCGATGGGTCCTTGCCAGGCTTCAAACACACCGTCTGTATGCAAAGCTAGAGAAATGTACATTCCACTCTCAAAATATCAGTTTCCTAGGTTATAAGCTTACACCGGGTGAGATCCGAATGGAGGATGATAAGATTAAATCCATACTCAACTGGCCTACTCCTATCGATAAGAAATCACTACAACGTTTCCTTGGTTTCTCAAATGTCTATAGAAAATTCATAAGGAACTACTCGCACATTGTTAAACCTTTAACAAGACTCACTGGTACCACTACAGGATTCACATGGGACTCTGAAGCCCAACATGCCTTTGACAAACTTAAAAATGCCTTCACCTCTGAGCCTATACTTAAATTACCTGACCCTACTCTACAGTACATATTAGAGGTAGATGCCTCTGATTACGCAATTGGTGCTATACTTTCCCAAAGGACTTCCATCAGTACTCCAGTGCATCCCGTCGCCTATCACTCTAGAACTCTCACATCAGCCGAAATTAACTACCCTATCGCTGAAAAGGAGTTGCTGGCTATTAAGGTCGCTCTTGAGAACTGGAGACACCTATTGGAAGGCACTGACTTGCCCATTTTAATTTACACTGACCATCGTAACCTAGAATACCTCAAAACCACCAAAACTTTGTCATCTAGACAAGTTAGGTGGAGTCTTTTTTTTTGATAGGTTTAACTATCTAATTACCTACCGTCCAGGTAGTGCCAATGGTAAAGCTGACTCGCTCTCCAGGATGTTTCCCAGGCCTCATTGTGCCACCACAACTACTATAATACCCACAGAACGGATTATAGCTCTCATAGCTGATTTTCCCTCAAGGATAAAACAAGCTTTGCTCAATGACCACTCCCTTCCGTCTTCACATACTCTTACAAAAGGATCTGATCAGTTACTCTATAAGGAAGATAAATTATATATCCCAACTGAGCTACGTCTTGAAATTCTCCAAACAATACATGACAACCCATTGTCTGGACACCCTGGACATTACAAAACCCTAGAACTCCTAAAAAGGAACTTCTGGTGGCCAAATATGTACAAAACAGTTTATGACTATATCAATACATGTACAGTTTGTGCAACCTCTAAACGACAGAGAGTTCCTCCATATGGACTTCTTATGTCTTTACCTATTCCAGAGAAACCTTGGAGCTCCATTTCAATGGATTTTGTGGTTGACTTACCCCCTTCTGCAGATTACACCACCATCCTGGTGGTTATTGATCAATTCACTAAGATGGTACACTTTGTTCCTTTAACCGAACTTCCAACTGCTCTAAAAACTGCACACATTTTCATTGAAAATATTGTACGTCTGCACGGTTTACCTAGCACCATCACTTCTGACAGGGGCGTACAATTTACCTCCAAATTTTGGAGAGAGCTATGTAGACTCCTCTCCATCCAGAATAACTTCACTAGTGCTTACCATCCCCAATCAAATGGACTTTCAGAAAGGACTAATCAGTGGTTGGAGCAGTTCTTGCGTTGTTACTGTTCTCATTTACAAGATGACTGGTCTACATTCTTGCCTTTGGCGGAGTTCTCCTTCAATAACACTCTCAGTTCCACTACTAAACTTACGCCTTTCTATGCCAACTATGGCTATCATCCAACTTTTCATTTCTTAAAACCTGACTCCAGCTATAATCCGACTGTCACAGAAACCCTAAATACCATCAAATCCGGATTCGAAGTTATACGCTCCAATATTAAAATAGCACAGTTAAGACAAAAACGATACTTTGACCTACATCGACGCCATCCGCCAACTTTTAAGGTTGGTGACAGGGTTTGGTTATCAACCAAGAACTTAAAACTTGGAACTCCTTCAAAGAAACTCAGCGCCTTATTCATTGGTCCTTACTCCATCGCTAAGGTGATAAACCAAAATGCTGTACGCTTGACACTCCCAGCACATCTCCATATTCATCCAACCTTCCATGTTTCTCTCCTTAAACCATACCTAGAGAACAAGTTTCCTGGGAGATCTCTTCCTCCTCCTGCTCCAGTTGTGATAGATGGTGATTTGGAATATGAGGTTGATCAAATATTGGACTCTAGATTGTGTAGAGGGAGACTCCAATACTTAGTCAGATGGAAGGGTTATGACTCGTCTGAAGATTCTTGGATTCCCGTCTCTGACCTGAGAGCCCCTCGTCTTCGTTCTGACTTCCACAAACGTTACCCTCTCAAGCCCTCGCAGCCCTGAGGTCTGCCTTACTCGGGGGGTCCTGTAATGCTCTAACTTACTGCCCCTTTAAGTATGGCCCTCCTCCTTCAGCCTATTTAAGCCAGCACTTCCTCTAACACTCTGTTTAGGTATCTTCAATTGCAGAGAGTTTCCTTCCTGTGCAACTTACTGAAGCCAATCAACTACAGACTGCTGTTGCTCCTCAGTCTGTATCAGCTGCTAAATTACAGGAGCTGCAGCCTTTGTCACTGCTTCTGGATTCACTTTCAGTTTCTCTATAACAGCAGGACACTCCACACTGAAGCTGCATTGTTCCTCTCCTGCTGTCTGGAAAAGCCTTTAACCTTAACTACTGAATTACTGCTGGCAATCACTGCTCTAATGATCTCCTATACAGGACTGCATTCCTTCCATAAGATAAGTTGTTTCCCTTACAATCTATGCTTATGTGTGCTGCTCATTAACTCTCACAAAGTCTGTGCATGCTATAATCTGTAATACAACAAATCTTACTAGTTCTTTTTGCTAACAGCACACACACTAATCATCAACTTGTTATAACCTGTTGCTTAAATGGACTGCAATTAACAAACTTTGTCTCTAACTGTTATTGATGAACTACTAATCTAAAAACAGAGATTGTTTGTTTATTTTTCCATTAATTTCGAGGCAGCCCCTGTGTTCAGATAATGTTTTCACATCTACCCACAACATTAGTATCAGCTGCTAGCCAGCTAACCCTTAATTAACCAACTATTGCTAGCAGTCTTGCCTGTTCTCTCAGACTCAGACTGCTACTGATAGTTAAATCAAATTGCAGTTTCCTATGGTGTGGCCTCTTGTCAATGATTCCACTCTAACAATAACTGCTAACAAACTCTGATATGACACATGCAGACCAATTTGATGCAGTGTGCGGCGTATGGTCTGAGCACCGACAGGCGAACCCCCCACCCCTTCAACTTCTGCAGCAATTCTGTCAGCACTCATAGGTCTATTTCCCAAAGACAACCTCTGAATATGACGCTGAGTACGTGCACTCAACTTCTTTGGTCGACCATGGCGAGGCCTGTTCTGAGTGGAACCTGTCCTGTGAAACTGCTGTATGGTCTTGCCCACCATGCTGCAGCTCAGTTTCAGGGTCTTGGCAATCTTCTTATAGCCTAGGCCATCTTTATGTAGAGCAACAATTCTTTTTTTTCAGATCCTCAGAGTTCTTTGCCATGAGGTGCCATGTTGAACTTCCAGTGACCAGTATGAGAGACTGTGAGAGTGATAACACCAAATTTTACACACATCCCCATTCACACAATGAGTTACATGACTCCAGAGAGGGGAAATGGCTAATTGGGCCCAATTTTATTCATCCTCTTCGTAGTTCCCAGGAAAGAGGAATCTTCCTGTCCAATTCTGGACTGAAAATTTCTAATCTAGAGGGTTCTGTCATTGAAAATGGAGATTATGAGATCCATTCTTCTATTGGCAGAGGGTGAGTTCATGACCACTATGATCCTTCTTGTTCCGATTCTCAGGTATTATTTCAGTTTTCCTTTCAGGACAAACCTTTTCAATTTGTAGCCCTGCCATTTGGTCTAGCTATGGTACCAAGAATCTTTTCGAAGGATTAGGAGTGCTTCTAGCGGTGGCCAAAGTGCAAGGAATTGCTACGGCACCTTATCTGAATGATATCTGGTTCAGATGCCTTCCTTTCCTTTGGACAAAGTCTCACTCAGACTCGCTTTTGTCTCTTCATCGAGACCACAGGTGCAAGATAAATCACCAGGGTGTGTTTTTCTGGGAATAATCATAGATTGAGTTCCATGAAGATTTTCCTGATGGATCTGAGACGATCCAAACTCTTCTTGACTTGTCTCTCGCTTCAGCATCTGCATGCCCATCAGTGGTGCAATGCATGGAAGTGGTTGGTCTCATGGTGGTTACCATAGATTTTATTCCCTGTGCGCGCTTTCATCTGCGACCTCTACAACTATGTATGCTCAGACAAGCGAATGCTGGTCATCCAGCCTATCCATTGGATGGTCCTGGGCGGCCATATGCACTTGTTTTTTTGAGACGATCGTGGAAGATTGTAAATACGGGTGCTGGCCCGTTAGCTCAGTTGGTTAGAGCAAAGTGCTAATAACACCAAACTGGACTGGGATGCGGTCTGGGGTTCCCTGAAGGCAGGGCCCTGGTTTCTGGAGGAGTATTTTTTTTTCCTCATCAAAATTCTGGAGTTGAGTCACTTTCAAATCTGATGGCGTGGCCTCACCTTCACTCTGTCCGGTTTATCAGATTCCATTCAAACAACATATCGTCTTTGGGGAGGAACAAGGAGTTCCCTGGCTATGAAGATCTTGCGCATTCTTCAGTGGGCAGAATCCCACATTTGTCACATTTTGGCCTTCCATATCCCAGGGGTGGACAATTAGGAAGTGGATTACCTGAGCAGCCAGACGCCTCATCCTTAGGAGTGGGGTTTTTTTCCGGAGGTGCTCTCCGAGATAACTCTCAGGTGGGGTGTTCCAGAGTTAGACCTCATGACCTCTCGTCATAATTCCAATCTGCCCAGATACGGACAGAGATCGAGGGATTTCCAGGCAGTGTCGGTGGATGCGTTTCCATTTCCATGGATGTTCAATCTTATTATCTCTCTTCCTCTGTTTGCTCTCCTTCCCTGTGGAATTTGCCTGCATCAAACAGGAGCGGGCCTCAATGATTCTTTTTGCTCCAGCAGGGCATTGCAGGACTTAGTACGTGGATCTAGTGTAGATATCTTCCTCTCCTCCTTGGAGGTTGCCTCAGAGAGAGTGGACCTTCTTTCAGGTCCATTTTTTGTTAGAGCTATCTAGATTCTCTGAGGCTGATTCCCTTGTTTCTCCAAAACAAGAAGTTGGCTAATCTTTAGGCCTTGGTTAGAATCAGGCCTGTGTTTTTTCTCCTGTAGCTCCTTCTTGGAGCCTTAATTTTGTCCTTCATGTTCCCCAACAGGCTCCATTTGAGCCTAGGCATTCTGTAGACTTTAAACTTTTTGTCTTGGAAAGTTTTTGTGTTTTTGTAGGCTATTTCTTGCTTGTAGAGTTTCTGAATATCTGATTTTCTGTGTGATCCCCTTATCTTGTTTATCTGCGGATAAGGCCGTTTTCTTACCAAGTTTGTTTTTCTATCCTAAGGTTGTCTGACTGCAATATCATTCAAAATATTGTTGTACCTTATTTCATTCGAATGAGCGTTTGTTCCACAACCTGTATGTAGTCCTTACTTTGTATTTCTATCTCAATGCTACTTAGGATTTTTGTTAATCTTCCTTGTTTGTTGGGTTCGCTGGTCAGCACAAGTGTCAGGAAGCCTCTGCGACTACACTTTCTTTTTGGCTAAGGAGTGTCATTTGTTTGGCTTATGATGAAGCTGGTCAACAGCCTCCTGAGAGAAATACGGCTCTCTAGCCGTGTAGGTGTCCTTTTCTTAGGCTTTTAAAGATGAAGCCTCTATGTAACAAATCTGTAAGGTGGCTTCCTGGTTCTCTTTGTAATATTTTTAAATGTTTACAAGTTTGATGTTTTTGCCTCAGCTGAGGCTTCTTTTGGGAGAAATATACTTCTAGCGGTGGTGCCTTCAGCTTTGGCTTATCTGCCTTATTTTTCCTCCTGTTTTATTCTGTGTCCTCTCTAACCTGAGTATTGGATTCCCAACAAATGAATTTGTGTACTCTCCATGCCATTGGAAAGAGAAAAAAAAAGTTTGCTTACCTGATAAATTATTTTCTTTCCTGCATGAAGAGTCCACAAACCTGCCTTATTCTTTTTAAGGCAGAAGTTTTTTCCTAATCCTCAGGCACCTTAATATCTCATGTGTTTCTCCTACTTTTCCGTCTCCTTGGCTGAATGACTGTGGGAGTATGGAAAGTGGAAAGGAAACTTAAGGCTTTGGCTGGGGTGTCTTTGCCGCATCCTGGTGGCCAGGTGTTAAATTCCCAACAGTAATGAATGAATTTGTGGACTCTCCATGGCAGGATCAGGTAAGCATAAATGTATCTTGCAGTACTATATTTCACTGGACTGGTCCCTATTTCACATATGTAAATCTTGCAGTACTGGAGAGTTCCACAATTTTTCTTTTGAATATTTAGTGAGTTTAGCCCCTGTGAAGTGTAAACTGCAATTCCTCGCCAAGCTGGAGAATCCTTTGAATATTGGGGTCCCAGTTCCTGCCTCATCCAGGTTTTGACATTTCTGCTTGGAGAAGACTGCTTTCCTTGGATTCAGCTTTTTCCTTCTCCCACTACTGTATTTATTTTATTAGCTAATCTGGATGTCTCCATCTTGTTTATGTCAACTGCACCTTCCACCCTGTAATAACTGGAAAATCACATTTTGCTATAGTAAGGAAAGCTGAACCCTTCTTATTAAACTAGTTTCCAAGAGATGATATCAAGCAACTCAAACCCCAAGGCCTGTACACAAAGATCAAAGGCTACAACCCCATGTAGCTAAGACAGGTGAGATCTGCTCTCCTGCCTGAGGACAATCAAATGTCATAAAGCTTCAGAGGACAATGGATCATAAATCTTCAAAAGGACTCAGATGGTTCACAAAGGTCAGATGGCATTAGGAAAACTAATTTCCTGGATAGAGGGCAACAGTTACAGGCAGTTAACTCAACAGAGGAATTCTTATAAAACAGATGAATGGATTTGATTTGCTGGGACTGTCTTCACAGTGTGGCTGTTTGGCTATAAATATGTTTTGAGAAGCAGCTTTAAAGGAGGAAAAAGGAAGGACAAATAACACCAAGAGAGAGACTGCATCTTCCTTTGCATGCACACACCCACAGACAGTTTATAGTGTAGATAGATTAGAAGAATAAAACCTTGTATGTTAGATGCTTCTCTCACCACTCATGTATAAATCTGTCATTTAATAAATTCATCCTTTTATAAGACTGGTGTAAGTATCATTCTTTATATAAAGGAAAAGCCTGACACAGATTTTAGTCACTAACCCAATATTAGAAAAGGGGCTTTTTCACACACCCAACAAATTCCCTGTTATAATCTCTCCTTTTCTAAAGGTCTAGTCAGAGTCACATTTCTGCTCTTATTCCTGCTCATCACTGGGTCATCTTTTTACAGTGATCCTGTGCTGTGACATACACAGCAGTCTATATGCTTTCTACTGGGTGCCCCTTTATAACAACTTACAGTTTATATAACACACACACATTTTTCAGCAATATAGACTTGTGCCTACCTGAAATGCTTACATATTTATAAGTGCTCTAAGGCAGGCATTTTTTTTTTTTACGCACAGGGGCCACGAGTCAATATTTTAGAGGACTTAAGGGCCACATACAAATTTATGGCAATAAAAATACACAATTGTGCAACTTGTACAGCACACTGCTATTATATATATATATATATATATATATATATATATATATATATATATATATAGTTAGTGTGTGGCACTCTCGTTAAATCCACGAATAACAAGAACAATGATGCACTTTTAATCATACATTTCAGAACATAGGAAAAGGTTCTCTCAGGCTTTAAACATCAGCTTTACTTCATTTGGCATTTTAGGTTTACCCTATTTTAAGAAGTAAAACTGATATTTAAAACCTGAGAGAGCCTTTTCCTATGTTCTGAAATATGCACAAACCTGTCCTAATATTATATATAAATATTTGTATGTGTGTGATTTGAAATATAATTTTGGCATATAGCTGAGCAAAAATGGTTATCTAGTTTGTACTTATAGTTTACATTAGGTGGGTTGAAAAACTCCCAAAATTGTGAATCTTCCACAGCTATATATAGCTTCAGGGTACCCTCAGGGAATAAGCACCATCCAATAGCGCTTCCACCAGTCCAATCTTCTCCCTCAGCCTGACTGCCTGGTCCTCGGACAACTGAACTAGACCCCATTGGGTATTGAATAGGGCTCCCAGGATAATCATCTGCTGAGAGGGTACAAGTTGGCTCTTGCGGAGGTTCAAGACCCAAACGTAATCTTGTAGAATGATCATGCCCTGGAAGCAATGGGCTTCTAAAGATAACTCATCTTTCCCCAGGATAAGAATATCATCCAGATAATGGTAGATATGTATACCTTTCTCCAGAATCTCTGCAATTAATGCTACCAGAACCTTGGAGAACACTCCGGGAACAGAACTGAGACGGAAGGTGAGTGCCTGGAACTGCAGATGTCCAGACAAAACCTCAGATATTTTTGATGGCAAATGGCCATGGGGGTGTGGAATTAGGCATCCTTTAAATTCACTGATGCCATCCATACGTTTGGAGAGACCACCTTTATGATGGACTGCTATTCAACTGTGAGAGATCCAGGATCAGCTTCCAATTGTCGGGACCCTTTGGAGCCAGAAAAAGTCTGGAATAAAAACCCTTGAAGTGTTCTTCCTGAGGAACTGGACAGATAACCCTGTCCTGCAGAAGGTATTCCAGAAACTGCCTCAGTGCTGCCATCTTTTTTCCGGTCTTCCCAGAAACTGGACCGAAAAAACTTGACACACTATCGAGATGACACTGCGGACCCAAGCATCTTCTAAGGATCGGCACCAGATCCCAGAGAACCTGAGTAATCTTGCCCCTACCTCTGGAAACTGGGCCGGAAACCTGTCAGAATGACTGTCCCTGATGGGAGGAGTCGCCTCCGCCTCTTCCAAATTTGTTGGAAAATTGGCCACCTCTCCAGGGCTGATTCCTGAAAGCTTGTCTCCCTGGTCTAAATTGATTAGTTTCCTGAAAGGAACGGCAATCCCTGCCAGATGAGCGACCTCCTCCTCTGTCTGATAGCAAAAGGGTCTTCTTACATTCTGCCGCTTTCTTAATAGTCTTCCAGGTGCTGACCAAACAACATCTTGCCCTGGAAAGGAATGGCACACAAGCTGTTCTTGAAAGCTGTATCAGCTTCCCATGCCTTCAACCATAAAGCTCTCCTGCTTGCCACATTCAACACCATGGATCGTGGCTTTGATCTGACCAGATTCACTGAGGCTTCAGTACAAAATCTGCTGCCCGTTGTATGTCTGCAACCATATTCAGGAGATGAGATCTACTGACCCTTTTTTTTTATATCTTCTTCTAGGTTGTCTGCCCATTGCTTGAGGGCCCTTGAGACCGAGGTAAGAGCAGCAACGGGGCATAGACTTTCCCCAGATGCCACATAGGCCTTGGAGAGATTAATATCCACCCTCCTTTCCATAGGGTCACACAAAGAACCTGAACTGTCCACAGGTAAAGTAGTTTTCTTAGGCAAGTGAACAACTGCTGGAGCCACACTCCAGGAGGCCAAATCTGACTCCTTAAAAGGATACAATCTGCCTGTAAGGATACTTTAAAGGGACATTAAACACTAAATAAATGCTAGATAAAATTATGCATTTAAAGAAAAGATTAGTCTGAGCATAACATTTAGATGTATTTTTTAAAGTTTCATTAGTTGTTTAAATATTGACAAAATAAGTGTAAAGTTTTAGTGTCTATAAACAATAGGAACTGCCATGTTGTAACTTAGGTTACCTTCTCTGATGTTGCCAATTAGGGACAGTTATAAATAGGTCACTAGAGTGTGCAGCCAATGGCTGTGTGGAATATAACAGTGTTCTGCACTTCCATTTCAAACAGGAACTGAAAAGCTCACAATTTCAGAATGAAATTACAGGAAAAGGGGACAAAATAAATAATGAAAGTATATTGCAGAGTCTTTTGAAATATATGATTTATCATTTTATATTACCAATACCATCTCAAAGTATTTAATGTCCCTTTAAAGAATACATATAAGAATTTACTTCACCACTCAGTCTCACACCAAACCACGGATATTATGGTTGATTTAATATCCTAATTGTGCTCATAGAACTGAGGGTGACCAGTGGTGGTCAAAGGTGTAGATTCAAGGCATAAAGGAATTACTCCTATTACTGTAGCTTTAAAGAATCAATATATGAGATGCTGGATGAACATGTACTGAGCTCAGATTGGATACAAGCAGTCTTTAAAGATATAGATGGCAATTCTGTTTGACAAAGCAACAAGGTTTTTTTATGGCAAAGAATAAAGTCAATGAATTATAGCAGTAGCATGCACTTTGTAAATATCAGCAGCAGTGTTAGATTCCTGCGTGAAGCGTTTAGCAATGAGAGTCAATAAGCACATGCAAATGTACGATAGTAGCAAGCAGATTGCAACAGCTGATTACCAACAGATTTATAGGCAGATGGTATGGTTAGGCAAAGGAAACAAATAAATATGACAGTTGTAATCAAGGTAGAGTAACAATACCAATTACTTAAGAAATCCCTGCGGTCCCGATGCTAGCTGCCTGTTGGAGGTGATCGTGGATGACGTCACACACCGGTGAGTGTAAGTAGAGTGACTCTGGTTGAGTGCAAACCCAACTGGCAACAAATAGACAAAGAGGTTATAGCAAATGATGAATCCATTATTACGAACTCGGAACAATTTGTAGAGAACAAGAATACTATAGTAGTTGTTAGCAGATGCAATAAATGTTAGGAGACCTCTGAAGCTGAAACGCATGTATCCATGAGAATCAAATTACCTAGCAGTGTGTGGAGTGTGTAGCCCTTTCCTAATTTTTATGAGGTTGTATGCTCCTCTTAAGTCAAGTTTGGTAAATACCTTAGCGCTTTGAAGGCGTTCTATTAATTCCGGTATAAGCGGTAAGGGGTATCTGTTCTTGATGGTACATTTATTGAGCTCCCTGTAATCAATAATTGGCCTAAGGCTATTATCTTTATTTCTTACAAAGAAGACACCTGCCCCAGCTGGTGAAGTGGAGGGGCGGATGAAACCTCTCAAGGTTTTCATCCAGGTATTCTTTAAGATGAGTGAGTTCAGGTTGAGACAAAGGGTAAATATGTCCATAGGGTATTTTTGAACCAGGGATTAAATCTATAGGACAGTCAAAAGGTCTATGGGGTGGTAGAGATTGAGCCTGTGATTTGTCAAATACGTCTTTGAAGTCAGAATTCATATGTGGTATATGTTGAATGTCCGTCTGTAAAATTGTCTGAATAGGGAAACAGGAGGTACTACAATAATGTGAGTCAAAGGAAATAGTACCTTTTTGCCATTTTATAGTGGGTTGATGTTTCTTCAACCAAGTTAAACCTAGGATGACCGGAAATAGGAATGATTGAATGACCTCAAAATTACATGTTTCAATATGACCTGATGGAAATGTAATTAGTATGGGGGCTGTGTGGTGTGTAAAAGGACCAGAATTTATTAAAGAACCATCCACAACTCGTACAGCAAGTGAACTGTGTTTTTTTATTAATGGTATGTCGTGAGAACAAAATCAGAATCAATGAAGTTACCGGTTGCTCCTGAGTCAATCACGACCTGTGTTAGTGTTTGCTGGTGATCCCACTGTAGGGAGACAGAAAGGGTAAAGTGAGAGGAATTATGTGAAGCAATACTTTGGATATGGTGATAGTTGTAAGTCTTACCCTTTTTTGATTTCAGTAGTATAGGACATTTTTTTACGCCATGGTCCTTTGCGGCACAATAGAGACAGAGGTTATTAAGCCTATGACGTGTCTTTTCCTCGGGTTTGAGGGGGCCTCTTACGAAAGCGATGTCCATGGGATCTTCCTGAGACTTTGATGGCTGCATTGGATGGGTTAAGTAAGATCTCTTGAAAGAAGGATAAATTACACCCTTTTCAGATTTCCTCTCCCTGAGGCGTCGATCAATAGATATTGTTAACAACATCAAAGTTTCTAAATTTTCAGGAATCTCAGCACGTGCCAGTTCATCTTTTAATGAATCAGAGAGACCAGTCCGGAACTGGTTTCTCAGGGAAGGGTTATTCCACTGTGTATCAGGGGCCAATCTCTTAAATTCCTTGATATAGTACTCGACTGGGCGTCTACCCTGTTTCAAACTTCTAATAGCAGTCTCGGCAGTGTTTTGTTTGTCATGATCTTCGTACAATAGTGACATGGCATTGAAGAATGACAAGTGAATTAAGTATGGGGTCATTATTCTCGTAATAGGCGTTTGCCCAATTTTTTGCGTCACCTCTTAAATAAGATATCACACTTAATACCTTAATCTTTTCAGTGGGATAACTTTTTGGTTTCAGTGAAAAGAAAAGGTGGCATGTGTGACGGATACCCCTGGCTACCCCGATTGGGTAGCTCCGCCAAAAGGGGTCCTGCTTCCTCCCTGCCAACTGCAGCTATGTAGCTGGCAAGTGACCACAGCCTGTAGCCACCCCTGATGCCTGACAGCACCAGTACTCAGGGTCCAACCCTGTGGCAGACTCCAGCTACCCAGACTAGGTGTCCTTCCTCTGCCTGGAACAGGCTGCTATGTATCTCAGGAAAGTGATTTTAGCTGGAGCTCACCCAAATAACTAGACAGACTAGCATTCAGGTTAAACAGGAACTGATTTTATTGTAAAACATACACTCCTTTTATACACACAGCTCATCTTGATAACACAAAGGACAATCCCACAATGTTCCCGCCATTCCCGCCCCTCCAGACTGACCGGCGCCTCCATAGGAGCCACAGTCCCACATAATCTCAATACAAAGGGGTGGCGGTTTTGGGGTGATCCTGGTGGAGCGGTGGCACCAGTGGTGGTCAAAGATGCGGTGGAGCGGCGGCACTTCCAGGGTGTCATTTTAAAGCTCTCGGTCCCCAGAATTCACAGTCCAATCAGCATGATTCGTTACTGGGGACCGGAGCTACAGTCCGTTGAAGTTATGGGGTTAGGGGTGTCCAAAACCCCCGGTTCCCAAAGGAACTCCCCTCTGGTAATTCCCCCACCCCTTGTACTCCCCAGGGGCTACTAATCCCCAAAAGAGCGGAGCTCTGGGGCACATGGTTGCTGAAGCAACCTGGGTTAAATTTAGCGGGTGTTCTGCTGTCCTGTGGCTGACTGGGAGTTCCAGGAGCCTGGCTAGCCTGAGAGGGTTTAGGCAGGTGTCCGTTGTGAGGCGGCCAACCGGGAGTTCCAGGAGCCCGTCCAGCCTAGGAGGGTTTTCCTGGTCATAAACCAACTCTTCTCTGAACACAAAAACAAGCCAAAACAAAGCAAACAAACAGCTTCCAGGGATGGTGGTTGCTCTGAGGAGCCCAAAACCACTGAGAAACAACAGGGATGAGGTTGTAGTGGGGTGGGGGATAGCCTTAGCCATCTAGTATCCGTGACATCTCCCCCCTGCAGTTCGGCAGACCTGGCTAGACCCTTAACGGGTCGGCCTGGGGCTGTCCGACGGTGGCCCTCCACTTCTCGGTTGCTGGGAGAGGTTATCCCATCTCTCCTGAGCTTGGGGCATCCTGGGGGGTTCCTGCTAATGTTTATACCCTGCACCCTGGGCGCAGGGATAGTCACATAAGACAACGTCCCGAACAAGTTTTCTAAGGCTGGCTCCAAAACAATTGCTGTCCCACAAGTTCTAGTGTCCTTAAGTTCTATGGCCACACTGCCTCTGTGACACTCTGTGACCCACCCACAAACAAAGCTAGTGCCGGTTTCCCAGCTGTATTCCCAACCCAGACCAGAGGGGGAGGTTGCTCCTTGGTGGGGCATGTAAAGCTTGGGTGCCCAAACATGTGGCACCAACTGAATACACTTTTATCCTCCTTGCCCAATGCAACGCCTGCCCCCTGTGAGAAATACTCTGGTATAAGAAAAGGGATAGAGACCCTGCCAAGCTACTGAGGGGAGAGTCCGTCTGTCTCTTCTCCCGAGAAGGAGATCTACCGCTGGGGAGGGAGGTCTGCTACTTCCGCTCCATGGGAAACTGTGCTGCCGCTGGGGAGAGAGACCAACTGTCTCCTCTCCCAGAAAGGGATTCGGCCGCTGGGGAGAGATATCGATACCCGTCTCTCCCTGCAAGGGTTTCTCTGTAAGGGGAGGGAGGACGACTACCTCCACTCCCGGGGGATGGCTCTGCCGCTGGGGAGAGAGACCGACTTCCTCCTTTTCCGGCTCCTGGCTCTGCCGCTGGGGAGAGAGACCGACTGTCTCCTCTCCCAGAAAGGGGTTCTATTTACGGGGAGGGAGGACGACTACCTCTGCTCCCAGAGGATGGCTCTGCCGCTGGGGAGAGAGACAGACTGTCTCCTCTCCTGGCTCTGCCACTGGGGAGAGAGACCAACTGTCTCCTCTCCCGGCTCCTGGCTCTGCCGCTGGAGAGAGAGACCGACTGTCTCCACTCCCGGGAAGGGGTTCTGCTGCTGGGGGAGAGTTATTGACATCCATCTCTACCTGCAAGGGGTTCTCTGTAAGGGGAGGGAGGACGACTACCTCTGCTCCCAGGTTTCCTGGAGCTGTTACAGGTGCTGGGCAGAGGCCAGCGGCTCTCTGCCCTGTTGTAAGCACTTCTGCTGGGGTGGCTCCCTTGTCCAAGTCTATAAGCTCAGAGTCAGACTGCTGATCAGGATCCAACAGCCCTGGTTCCCTTTTTCTTTGCTGCCACTCCTCCACAGTCGAGCTCCATGAATCTCAGAGGGCTGCACCCCAGATCTGTATGCCCCTGGCACGTTGCTTAGCAAGACCCAGCAGCCTCTTGTATTCCTTGACCAGTGCCTCTTCCTGGTCAATTATAAAATCCAGATCGTCTAGCAGGCAGGTCTCCTCCAAGAGATCCAGCAGTTCCTCTTGGAGCCCAGAGATATCCTCCAAACCCTGGTCTGTCTCACTCCCAAACTGTGGGTCCTCTGTCCTTTTTGTAAACAGCAATCCAGGGCCGCCACCGAAGCCAAAGCCCTCTGTAGGGGAGCCTTCCTCCAGCCATGGCTGCGCTTGCATAGCGAGCCATTGGAGGGCCCGATAGCCGTCCACCACCCACATCTCTTGCTGGATCAGTCTATGTAGAACAGCTAGCCATTCCTTCTTTGGCTGTTATCCCAGGAAAGGCAGTCTCACGGTCCACCAAACCCGGAATCTCGTGTCATTCGTGGGGAGGACCTTTCCATTTTCCTGCTCCTGTTGCAGAGCCTCCCACCAGAGGTCTCGGAGGGAAAGGTTCCTCCATGCCAGAACGTCCTGTTCCGAACAAGGATCATTTGTTCCAGTCAGAATCTTTTGTACTCTCCCTAGGAACTTTGCCTCCATATTTACCAGCTACTGTGGTACGTCTCCTCTGTCAGCAGAAACTGTGTGAAAGAAGCAGATCCCACCACTGCCAGCCAATGTGACGGATACCCCTGGCTACCCCGATTGGGTAGCTCCACCAAAAGGGGTCCTGCTTCCTCCCTGCCGACTGCAGCTATATAGCTGGCAAGTGACCACAGCCTGTAGCCACCCCTGATGCCTGACAGCACCAGTACTCAGGGTCCCACCCTGTGGCAGACTCCATCTACCCAGATTAGGTAGATCTTCCAGCGTGTCCTTCCTCTGCCTGGAACAGGCTGCTATGTAGCTCAGGAAAGTGATTTTAGCTGGAGCTCACCCAAATAACTAGACAGACTAGCATTCAGGTTAAACAGGAACTGATTTTATTGTAAAACATACACTCCTTTTATACACACAGCTCATCTTGATAACACAAAGGACAATCCCACAATTTTCCCGCCCCTCCAGACTGACCGGCGCCTCCATAGGAGCCACAGTCCCACATAATCTCAATACAAATGGGTGGCGGTTTCGGGGTGATCCTGGTGGAGCGGTGGCACCAGTGGTGGTCAAAGATGTAAATTCAAGGGATAAAGGAATTACTCCTATTACTGTAGCTTTAAGGAATCAATATATGAGATGCTGGATGAACATGTACTGAGCTCAGATTAGATACAAGCAGTCTTTAAAGATATAGATGGCAATTCTGTTTTGACAAAGCAACAAGATTTTTTATGGCAAAGAATAAAGTCAATGAATTATAGCAGTAGCATGCAGTTTGTAAATATCAGCAGCAGTGTTAGATTCCTGCGTGAAGCGTTTAGCAATGAGAGTCAATAACACATGCAAATTTACGATAGTAGCAAGCAGATTGCAACAGCTGATTACCAACAGATTTATAGGCAGATGGTATGGTTAGGCAGAGGAAACAAAATAATATAACAGTTGTAATTCAAGGTAGAGTAACGATACCATTTACTTGAGAAATCCCTGCAGTTGCGATGCTAGCTGCCTGTCGGAGGTGATTGCGGATGACGTCATACGCTGGTGCGTGTTAGTAGAGTGACTCCGGTTAAGTGCAAACACAACTGGTAACAAATACACAAAGAGGTTATAGCAAATGATGAATCCAGTATTACGAACTCGGAACAATTTGTAGAGAGCAAGAATACTATAGTAGTTGTTAACAAATGCAATAAATGTTTAGGAGAGCTCTGAAGCTGAAACACATGTATCCATGAGAATCAAATTACCTAGCAGTGTGTGGAATGGTAAATGATGATAAATAGGGGGAAATCTGTCATGTGATCAGAAACATTAAAGGGCAAGTACACATTCCTGACAGTGCCAAACCTTACTTGAATAGAAACCTTCTTTTCCACTTTCAGCCATTCATCTTTGATAAGGTCTCTAATGGTATCATGAAGAGGAAAGGAAAAGTCTTTCTTTTTCAGGCTGGCAAAATGCTTGCTGCCAGCAGATTCCTGAACTGAGCCCTCTTGTAAGCCTAAGGTTCTCCTAATAGCCTCAATAAGGGCATCTGTTCTGCTGTCATCAAAGCTGCTAGTGGCCCCTGAACCTTTATCTCCTGAAGGATCATCCTTTTCTCTGTAGGGATCGCCTTTCATTTGACCTACTCCTCTGACCCACTCTTCTGAGACAGCTGATCTTGTCCTCTTGCGGCTATGGATAGCTTTTCTACTTAAATTGAAAGAGTCCACAGCTGCATTCATTACTTTTGGGAATTCAGAACCTGGCAAAGACACCCCAGACAAAGGCTTAAATACTCCTACCACTCCTCTCATCCCTCAGTCATTCTTTGCCTTTCGTCCCAGGAGGTTGGCAGAGAAGTGTCAGAATTTATTTTGTCTCTTATGGAGGGTAGTACTCTTTGGCATGGGGCAGGAGTTTTAAGTAGTCCTGTCAGTCTCTCAGTGAGGGCTTGGATGAAAGTTAGAGTCCAGAGATGCAGGAAGAGTCTTTCTGCGAAACCATCCCAACTCATGTTAACATCTCCTCAAGCAATCGGCGTTGTCGAACTTCGCTCCGCTGCCTGCTTTCTTCTCTCAAGTTCATGGCGGAGGCAATTCTATTATCCATCACACTTGAAAGGCCGTGTTCCTGTTCCACAACGTAGATTCCGGTAAGATTGTTTCATTTGACTTTCTTTATGAATGTACTGTAATGTGTTCCCGAGAGGCTACCACCTTGCAAGTCTAACTTTATAACAGTGAGTCTCCTTTAGTTTCTTAGAATCAAGGGTTCATATCTCCTGAGGGGGGTTGTTGAACAGGGGGTTTTATAATCATGTTTGTTATGTGATTCAACCTGCTTATGTGTGGTGTTTACGGGCTCGTGGTTGGAACATTGAGGCCTTTGGAAGTGACGCAACCTTATGGTTGGGCGCGCTTTTTTGGACTGTACGGTTCACCTTATGGTCGGGCATGGTCACGCTCCGTCTTCCATTTCCGCATTTCAGACCGTGTGGCGAAGGAGAAATTCTAGTTTGCAGGGGTCTGGTCATAGGAGGTGGTGAGTGCCCCAGCCATTGTGGGTGTCAGGTGCCATTTTTGTTTTACTTTTTAGTCCATATTTGCTTATCCTCTATCCAGTTATGGAGGATTCTGATGCTGAGACTGTGCAAATTTCAGATTCAGTTATGGAGGATTCTGATACTGAGACTATTTTAATTTCAGATTCAGATTCTGCGTCCGGTGAAGAATCCAGATTGGCTTTGTTGACACATCAACCAGTTTTATTCTGTATGCCATATGAGAGCGCCTTGTTCCTCTGGCTCGAGGAATCAAGGGTCAGCTGAGCCATCCGCCTCTGGGGGTCCCGTCCTCCGAGAGGCGAGTTCCCTACTGCTCCATACTTCTACACATGCGGGTAACCCAGTTTCTAATTATTCCTTCATGCAGGGCGGCGTGTTCCCCCCAGAGGTTGCAGCACATTTTCGCTTCCATATACTTTTGGAGATTATTCATCTGCAGAGTCTAGACATTTATGTGAATTTGTGCTCGTGCCCTATTGTCCCGGGTCGACCACCTTGGGCTGGACCTGTACAGTTTCGTTATACAGTGACGCGTCTTCGCGTCTTACTCAGACATGTTTTTCAGTTATTACATGATCCTATCCTTCTCGGATACGGGAATTTTCAGTCTGCTTCGAATAGTGTGCCTCATTAGACATATGGGGATGATGTAATCTCCTGACTGTTCTTGTTTGAGATCCTTCCCAGTTTGTTTGGAAGATTAGGGCTCCGTTTGGCTGGTCCTGCGGTAGGCCTGTTTTCTTATTGGGCGTTAACCTATGGGTTGTCTTATATTGTCTTTTTATCCAGTTAGGATGTCTTTTATTTTGTTTACTATTTTCCTTCGGGAATCTTAAATTGGGATCGATGCTCTCTGTTACTTCGGCAGAAGTGGTTTTGGGGACATTTTAGTCCTATGTTTGTCTGTTTCCTTTCTTCCCCTCTGAGGGAGGATTTATGCAGCCTGATGGTTAGGACCTGGATGCAGGCTGGTCCTGTTGGGTTTGATTCTGTCTTGGGGCTGTTCAGACATGTGGCGCCGTTCTGATTGGCTGGTATGATCAAAGTGCCGAGTGCTCATGTTATCATTTGTTTTACATTCAACTAAGCATTTTAGAGGACCTGTGGGTCTACAAGGCAAGAAGGATTGTCTCAGTCCTTATAGCCTTCAATTTGGACGACTGGGTCAGTGGATCCCCACTGCGTCATTTCTATTGCGTCTGGTATTGCCAGCACCTAGAGTTCCGCTCCCACGTGGTGGAGAATTGGAGGTCTTAGCGCCTTCTTCCCACCGTGTGGCGGTTTGCCATTTTTTCTCTTGAGGCTCGAGGACTGTTATTGTTAGGTCTCCTTTTAGGGGCCTGGGAGATATTTGTTCCCTGTTAGGGACACTGGGCGTGGTCTCCTTGGGCTTGTTTGGAGTTCCTCCTAGAACTGCGGATGGTTTGTGCGAAGGTGATGTGGAGACCAGTCTTTGCTCGAGTGTTTTTGACCTTGAGGTATCCCCTTGCCTTATTGTCCTGAGGCTGTCAGTGAGTCTAGAAGCACTAGTGTGGTTGCATGACTTTTTACTGCCTTGGCTCCTTGGAGAGTGGGACTTTGGCAAGGTGTGGTCTCTTCCTTAGGTTGGGACTTGCAAGTTTTTGTCATTATCTGGGTTGATCTGGATATTGCATGAGTATTGGAGAGAGAGACGTACTAACGCAGCTGGCAGACAACACAGGTAAACCGGAAGTGAAATCCTCCAACTCTGAACACTACCAGGTAGAGGTTGGTTAATGCAAAAAAATTCCTCAGATGTGCACGGAGTGCCATAGCCTGGGCGGTGGATCAGACCGCAGAACAATACAAAGGCAGCAAAGAGACGGCAGGCACTACTCCCAAAACTCAAAGATAAAAATTCAAAATTTATTAGTCATCATTAAAAGGTGTGCAGACATGGCAGGTAAAAGACATAGAACAAAATCTGATGCGTTTCACGCCCCCTACAGGCGCTTACTCATAGACTAGGGTCTCTGTAGATACCTAGACTATTTATGTGATGCAAGCCACAGTATTAACTGTTTAGTTACCGCACCTCACAAAAAGAATAGAATAAAAACAAAGTGCAAGCTGCTTAATACGGGAAATTTATATTACAGCGGCTTGATGTTATTATAACAGTTAGCTGCTAACTCCTCACTTACCTAAGACAGAGAAAAAATGTAATTTTCTAAATATATTACAAAAGATAAAATTTACAAATAGTCAAATGAATGAGTAATATTAATGAATATAGATCATGAACAGCGAAAATGTCAGTCATAATTAGAAATAGTAAATATTTATGTATATAATACGTTTGCTAAAACCAATCCTTGGTCATGATACACAATTCCTTATATACATTGAAAATATTAAATATACATTATTAAGATTCTCAAATTATTAGTTTTGGGAGTAGTGCCTGTTGTCTCTTTGCTGCCATCGCATTAGTATTCCCTGTGGTCTGGGTCGTTATTCAGACGGGGTGTTAAGTTTGCGGTTTCTGTTTATCTAAACAGTTGGGGGTTCAGACCTGCTCTCCCTGGGGCTTCCGGTTGCTGGGTTTCATTCAGCATTTTCCCTTGTGGATCCTGTTGTGCGTTGTTACCGGACCTTTAGGCTCCAGGGTTGGTTCGGGTTTCCCCAGTTCCTGGAGACTTGGGCTATGTCCTTATACTCAGATTTCTTGATCTGGTCTTGGTTGGCCAGGTTTTTTCTGAGTGTTGTTGCTCGTTGGGGGTTGTGTTGCACCTTAGATGGTTTTTCCTTACACAGCTTGCTGTAGTATCCATTGAATTCACTGCTCTGCAGGTGAATGGACTTGCAGTGTCTCTCTGCTGCTACTATTGCACATTGGTTGCGTGTTAGCAGGCTAGTTTTTAGGGGAATCACTTTCAAGGGGGATTGATTTCTCCTTTAACCTGTGGCTTCGTGGCTTATGGAAGGTGCTGCTTGTTAGCCCTCTTCCCTTCTTAGGTGATAGCTTAGTTTCTTTTTTAGAGAGATGTGGTCCTTCTCTTAAAGCTTCTCCTGGTTCAGGAGTTGGGAGCTGTGACCATTTGGAGTCTTGCTGGCTCCGGGTCAAGACTAAGTTGGACCTTTTTGCTAGATCCTTTGGGCTAGGGCACTGTTGACTGTTCTAAGGAGTCGGGTTGCACCTGTGCTCTGTTGGATTGGCTGTGGTCATTCTCCCGCTCATTTAGAGCTGGTTTTGGGGTGCTTCTGTTTCCCCGTTTCAGACCTGCCATTGCTGGGGCTAAGACCTGGCTGGGAGTGGGTTCTGAGAGCTGGATGCTCTGTGACTACTCTGTACTGTAGCAGACAGAGGGTTGCTAGTTTGTTCCCTGGCAAGGTCTACACAGCCTTTCCTCCTTTCGAGGTTGATAAAATGAGCAGCGCATTGTGTTCCTTAAGGGGATTAGCCACATTCGCATAGTAGCTAGCTGGCAACCTAAGCTTGCAAGCAGAGGGTCTAGGAGTGCTCCACCTCGGGTTTGGGGTGTCACTTCTCTTCTTGGGGGACCTCGTGGAGGTTATGATCCCCCTTTTTTGGAAGAACTGTGTATAGGTCTAGTGACTTGGATAGCCTAGAGGGTGTCCTCTGTCTGGGAGTTGGCTTTTGCTCTCAGCAAATATTCCCTGTGTCATCCTGAGGATGGGAGCATGTTCTACACTCAAGGTTTTTCGTCTAGGTCTGTTACAAGTTTTTTGTAGCGGACTACTTCAGTGTTCCAAGTTCAGAACTATGTGAGGACTCTGTCTTCTGTTGTCCTTGGTGCTTTTGAACGATGTTTGAGAGAAAGATTTCTATGTTCTATGCCCGGTCCTATACCTCTGGTTTTCTTTGGTTTAGGTGTAGTCTCCCCTTGTTTGTCAGGACCCATTTGGGCCTTTGTGAGCTGGGCTTGCTCCAGGGGGTTTCCCTTTTATGGATTTTGTGACCTTTTGGCTTTTACTTCGTTTCTCCTGGCCCTCTCCCTTTGGGAGTTTAGGCTGGTGTTCCCTTCTTTAGTGAGGGGTGTGTGAGGAGGAACCGACTATTGGGCAATGGTGTCTCCTGGAGGCCTGTTGGCTCAGTTGAGTCCATTTTGCGGTCTCTAGCCTGTCCTGGACTACCTGCGGGCAGTGTCCTTGGGGCTTTTCCTTTCAAAGTTTCTCGGCTTCGGACGAAGCTGGGGTTTTTGTGGGCAATGGTTTCAGGCTTGGTGCCCTTCAGAATGGGCCGCCTAATGTACCCTCCCGTCTTGGCATTCAGTGTTCTCTATAGCTTGGGTATTGTTTTCCCAAAAGTAATTAATGCAGCTGTGGACTCTTTCCATTTAAGAAGAAAAACATAAATTATGCTTACCTGACAATTTTCTTTTCTTCTGATGGAAAGAGTCCACAGCTCCCCACCCGTAATTTTTAGGTGGGGCGTCCTTATTTTATTCTTCTGGCACCTTTCACTCTGATATTTCTTCTACTGTTCCTGGTTCCTCGGCAGAATGACTGGGGGATGAGGGGAGTGAGAGGAGTATTTAAGCCTTTGGCTGGGGTGTCTTTGCCTCTGTCATGTTCCGGTGTACATGCGTTCAGGACACAGACCCTCAGGGCAGTGGTAGGGATTTGAAGACACCAACCCCTGACCCGGGGAAGAGTATCCTGGATGTGGATAGATGATATTCTGTGATTCATAGTTGCTAGAAGTTATTGTAGAATTCATGGAGAGTGCAACATTTGTATACAATATATTCTGGCTTCACTGTGACTTATAGTTAGTTAATAGGAGTAGCTGCAGGATTCAATGAGAGAAAAATATAGCAATGTGGAATGTTCAGGCTTCAGAGTAAACTGGTAGAAGATTGACACGTAGATGCAAACTAAGGTTTGTTGCAGGTTCACAGTACATAATATTATATATACCTGTATGTCAGTAATAAGCAGAGCAGCACAGGTGATAGTCAAGTTGCAAGTTTTAGGCATCAATTACTGTTTGTGCATATATTGGAGAATCACATGAAAGCTTTTAACTGAACACATAGATGCAGAGTTCTGAATATGTTAACATATTTGTAGAATTATATCTCAGCTATGACAACTTGTAGCAGAGAATTGTTATAAAGTTCTGAGTAAGATGCTGTTGTAATAATTAGAGAGTGATGATAACCAAAAGTATACTTGATTTATAATAAAGTTCAGAGTTTGTTAAGTAGCAGTGTCCAGGTAACAAAATGGAATTATTTGGATACTTGTGATTTGATGATTTTAAGCATAGGAAAGGCTGTAGCTTGAATAAGTTGCTAGAATTCATGCAGGAAACAGTCACAGACCTCTGTTGTTCAGGATCACAATTTAAAAGTTAATGCAAAGCACATTAGACCTGAGAAGGCTTAAAAAGAGGCGGAGGGAATCAGGTGCATGAATAATTAATCAGGCAGGCAAGCTGAATGTAAATACTGCCCAAAACAGCATGAGTGTCAGAATCAGGAAAGGCAGTCTTAAAGGGATAGTGACATTAGGCTGAGATATGTTACAGAACCCCTTCCTTAAAGGCAACCTCCGGGCGCCGAATGCAACCCAAAAAGGAGAGAGAACAAAAATGATATGAAGAGCCGGTAGTAGGTGTATGGAGGTAGTGAGTCCAATCGGAAATCAAGAAAGGAGGGTTGGAGATCTCTTGAAAAAGTAAAATGACAAAGCAAAGGCCATGGAATTCAGGTATCAAAAGATCTTGACAATGATGAGAGTAAAACTTGATGTCATCTTTCTTGTAGTCATCGTGAGAATGCATGAACGTGACATACAATGAGCTTTCTACCACAGAATCATCCTGAGAGTTAATAGGCGGATGTTCTTCATGATAGATGACCATGTACACAGTAAATGAAAAGGCACCCAGTCCTAGACATATGAATAGGCTTTCCTCAACTTCAGAAATAGAGATGCAGCATTCTGGATTGATAACCAGATTAACCACCTTTGGGTCAGAGATTTGAGTATCCTCAGAATTAACCTCTTGGCTGAGGATTAGATATACTCCAAAAGAAAAAGCTATAGCCACTTCTAACCCAATAGCAGGGCTTTCTTCAAAGTAGGAGATACGAGTGTAGAGAGCAAGAGTTGACCAGTTCTTGCCTTCTTCTGGTTCAATATCAAATGTGTCTTTACTGGATTCAGAATCAAGAATGTCCTCACTAGGATCAGGTATATGAATGCCCAAACCAGGGCAAGGTTCAGGAATACCCACATCTGGGCAAAGTTCAGGAATATCCTCAGTAGGATCAGGTGAAGGAATGCCCACACCAGGGCAAGGTTCAGGAATATCCACATCTTGGCATGGTTCAGGAATATCCTCAGTAGGATCAGGTGAAGGAATGCCCATGCCAGGGCAAGGTTCAACTATAGAAAAAGAACCCACTTTAGAGCAAGGAACCATACTCTCTTCTGAGCAGAGGGCAAGGCCTTATTCAGGGTTCACAAATGAAGAATTTACAAGACCCACTTTAGAGCCAAGGACCATACTCGCTTCTGAGCAGAGGGCAAGGCTATTTTCAGGATCAAGTATTATTACACCCATTTCTGGGTTAAACAAAGGAATACCCATACCAGGGTCAAAAACAGGAGAGTCCACCTTGATGCCAGGTTTAGTAGTATCATCATGGAAAACAGGGACAGGAATAGCCACTGGGGAATCTTCTTGAAGAACTTTTGTACAAGTTTCAGGGTCAAGAAAGTCCACTTGAGAACTAGGTTCAATGTTGACCTCAAAGGGTTCAGTATCCGGAATTCCTGTACAGGGAACAGATGTAGTAGAAAATGTAGGGTGATGCGCAGTATCTCCCAAGGAAAACATTTTCTTAGATGCAGTAACAGAAGAATTTTGAAAAGGTGGAGTGTACTGAAATATGCCACTATCAGGTAGATGCAGAGGAATTGTGATACAAGATTCTGACTGAGAGGTTTTCTGGGGTTCAGCAGGCATACTCATTTGAGTTTGAATTTCAGGGCTAAATTCTCCAGGGACTACCTCTGGAAAACTGAAAGGTTATATATCTGGAACAAAATTATCTTTTGCTTCTAGCACAGGGTTTACAGACATTGAGGCAGCATGAGAGGGATGTAAGGAATCAGTAGTTGAAAGCAGTGTTTGTAATTGTAGAGTTTGAGGAGATAAACCATTAAGTGCTTCAAAAACAGACTGATGGTGACTAGAGACAACATCCAGCTTGGTGTGGAGTGTATCATGAGGCAATAGAGGATCTGGCACAACAGAAAATGAAACAGGAGATTCAGGCTGAGATTTCTCTTTACGCTTCTGGTTTTCTGTAGGCAGAAATATTTTCTTTTTCTTCTTATTTTTTGGAGAGCTTAGATAACTGATATTTCTTCCCAATATGAGGCTTCTTAGGGTGGTGCCACTGTGGCCTGGAGTACCTTATATCAGGTTGAGAACAGAAATCCTCTTCATCACTGGATGCATAATTCTGAAGTAATAAATCATCATAGTAGTTGAGGGGACCATTTCTCCAAACAGCAGTCTGTAAACCAGATGTCTCTTCTTCCAGCTCTGAATCTGTTCAATCTACAGAATCCATGGGAATATCAGAAATAGGAAGATCAGTATTTCCATGAGAGGTTTCATGATGGGAGCTGTCTGTATCATCTATATTGTAAATATAGCTAAAAAGGATGTCATTATAGCCAATAGGTTGAGGTTTTGTCTGAGTTTGTGGCGAATTAAAGTTGTGCTCATACCAGTCTAGGGCCAGTTCAGCTGGATCTGTGAAGTCATCCTCCTCGTTGACATATTCAGACTCAGAGTCAGTAATCACCAGGATGGGAATCACAAACAGGAGGAGTAGATGGTATTCTGGAACAGTATTCCTGTCTCTTTAAATCTTTAAAGGTCTGATTTTTTTCTGCTGAATCTATGAATACATCCTCTTCATTTACATAGTCAGACTCTGAATCAGTTTCACCAAAATGGAAGTCACAGACATGAGTAGATGAAATACTAGAAAAGTGGTTCTGTCTTTTTAAATCTTTAAAGATCTGATTTTTTTCTGCTGAATCTATGGATACTTCCTCTTCATTTTCATAGTCAGATTCAGAATCAGTTTCACCAAAATGGAAATCACGAACATGAGTAGAGGATAGTCTAGAATGGGAGTACTGTGTCTTTAAATTTTTAAAAGTATGAAAATCTTCTGTTTTTCCTTTAGGGATAGCTTGGCTCTGAGATAGGTTGTAATTTTTTATTTTCCTTTGAGGGTCGGTGCATCCACTACCACTGCGGATCCCTTTTTTAGGCCTTAACTTTCTGTCATGTTCCGGTGTACATGCGTTCAGGACACAGACCCTCAGGGCAGTGGTAGGGATTTGAAGACACCGACCCCTGGCCCGGGGAAGAGTATCCTGGACGTGGATAGATGATATTCTGTGATTCATAGTTGCTAGAAGTTATTGTAGAATTCATGGAGAGTGCAACATTTGTATACAAAATATTCTGGCTTCACTGTGGCTTATAGTTAGTTAATAGGAGTAGCTGCAGGATTCAATGAGAGAAAAATATAGAAATGTGGAATGTTCAGGCTTCAGAGTAAACTGGTAGAAGATTGACACGTAGATGCAAACTAAGGTTTGTTGCAGGTTCACAGTACATATTATATAGAGCTGTATGTCAGAATTAAGCAGAGCAGCACAGGTGATAGTCAAGTTGCAAGTTTAAGGCATCAATTACTGTTTGTGCATATATTGGAGAATCACATGAAAGCTTTTAACTGAACACATAGATGCAGAGTTCTGAATATGTTAACATATTTGTAGAATGATATTCAGCTATGACAACTTGTAGCAGAGAATAGTTATAAAGTTCTGAGTAAGATGCTGTTGTAATAATTAGAGAGTGATGATAACAAACTCTGAACTTTATTATAAATCAAGTATACTTTTAGTTAAGTAGCAGTGTCCAGGTAACAAAATGGAATTATTTGGATACTTGCGATTTGATGATTTTAAGCATAGGAAAGGCTGTAGCTTGAATAAGTTGGTAGAATTCATGCAGGAAACAGTCACAGACCTCTGTTGTTCAGGATCACAACTTCAAAGTTAATGCAAAGCACATTAGACCTGAGAAGGCTTAAAAAGAGGCTGAGGGAATCAGGTGCATGAATGATTAATCAGGCAGGCAAGCTGAATGTAAATACTGCCCAAAACAGCATGAGTGTCAGAATCAGGAAAGGCAGTCTTAAAGGGATAGTGACATTAGGCTGAGATATGTTACAGCCTCTTCCTGGTGGCCAGGTTCTTATTTCCCAAAAGTAATGAATGCAGCTGTGGACGCTTTCCATCAGAAGAAAAGAAAATTATCAGGTAATCATAATTTTTGTTTTTCTCAACCCTTCTGCCACACGCTGACGTTTAAAGGATATAACGTCTGTTGAAGGAGCCTGGGAGGTTGAGGGTCCTGCTGCCATGTTAATATACCCAAGGCAGAGTTTTTCCCTTTCGACCGCTGGTTCATCGCATGCCATACAGCGGGAGGGTCTTGGATTCCTACCCCGCGGAATTAGCCGGGGATCTACCTGGAGACCTGAGGGAACTGAAAAAGATAAAATCAAAACATTCTTTTTTTTTTTTTCTTTTTTTTTACCTATAATTGACCATTGTTTACCTTGAATCTCTTGAGTGCAACCTATTTTTTCCATGCGTGGGGGAAACCATGAAAACCTGGGCAACTAACAGTAAAAAATATAAACCAAGTAAAAAATAAAACATGAATGCCTAAAAAAAAACAAACTCAAACATAAAATAAAGGAAAACACCTACCTGCTGCACTGAAAACCAACCAGGAGAACAAACAGGAAGTACTAAACACACTGCTACATTCAAACTGGCTAAAGAAGGCACCAAAGAGCCCAGTACATGATATACACGTCTGTTACCATGGCAACGTGTAAAACTGGAAGAACCCAATTCGCACTGTTTACCTTTGCTTCCCCCACTTTACCTGAATCAAGGAACCATTCCCTTAAGGTTCTGCAGGTACCTGAGGATTTACCCTGCCCTTGAGTTCCATGCTGCTACCAACGGATCACTGCAGCCTCTTACCCCCAATCGCTAAGGGGTTCCTGCAGGGGGTCACCCTTGGAGAGGCGCCATGTACTGCAGCTTCCAGGGGAGAAAGGCAGAACTCCCCCCAGACATGAGGCTAAACAGCCCCAGGTAAGCAATAAAATAAAATATCCATAAAGAAAATGACGAAGTGTGGACAGAAAATAGGAACCGAGGTGAACAGAGGCTTTAGGTAACCTATAGTATTATTTAATTCAATTTTCTGTCCTGAGGGAGTGAGGTGAGGACCTAACTCTGGCGTATTGCTGTCATGGCCATGGCCGGGAAATATACATACATATATATATATATATATATATATATATATATATATATATATATATATATACACATACATACAGTATATATATCTCAATAAACAGATGAAATCACTTTAAATAAATACATGTAATCACCACTAAACTCACCACGCTAGCCTGTATCTCAAGAAGAGCGACACAGTCCGGAACGGTGATGTGTCAGAGTGTATCGTGCACCAGATTGATTTCCGTGTGTATGAAAACACCGGTCCGGGTCCCTGCTCCCATGTACCTTCCAACCTGTTAATTTACCAGATCCACAGCTCCCAGAGATAGCTGGTAATGTCAGGGGAGAGCAAGCTCACCAATCCGCCGCCAAGATGCAGCGGCAAGTAACAAGGGTATGTCCCAGTGATCTCATTCCTCAATACCACTCTTATAGGTCCTGTAGTACTGAGACTCAAGCCAGGTGAAGAAGTGTAGAGCAAATACATACATATATATATATATATATATATATATATATATATAGATACATACATACATACACACATATATATATATATACTGTATATATACATATATATATATATATATATATATACACACACACATACACACACACACACACATATACATATATATATATATATATATATATATATATATATAAACATATACAGTATTGTTTTATATACTAGTTTACAATATTATTTATTTTTATCTCAGCAGTAACCTCCAATTATGTTGATACGTCTCAGGAGTGTCCTCCAACGTGTTACGTATTGTAATTATGAATATTAATAATTAATAGCAGTATAAAACTATTGTTGCCGATATCTACAATTAATATAGCATAACTTTGTCAATACACTTCAGTGAGATCTCTGTAGTGTACTCCAAAATATCACTATAGAGATATCTATAATTTTGACAACAATATTATTATTAAAAATTAATATTTAATCCTTTGTTCTGATTAGTTATCTTTATAGACACAATGATTATATTTACGTAGTAAATATCGTATTACTTATGGCCAATATAAGTATGTCTATGCTGTTACAATTATTCTATACAAAACCAGCTATTAAGATATTTCTGCACATTAACCTTATTCACAATGAATCGCTTATTAAATAACACACATTACTATTAAACTTATGACAATTTGCAAATATCCAGCAACACTTGTTCCAATATCAAAATATGGATTATTAGCTTACAATGCTCAATTAATAAACACCAGAGAGATGGTATATTATTAATAAACAGCCAATTTATATGCTAATTAATCTGGCCTGAAACAACCGCTTATTTAGCCACAATAAAACAAATTCTAAAATATATCGCAGTAACTGTAATTAACTTGTGACATTAAAATACAAAAATTATTTCTAAATATTAATATATATATATATTTTAAATCTTTATTTTATTGAGGATATTACATACATATAACAAATAGAACATTCTTTCATACACATAGATCCTGTACAAAAGAATGGCAACCATACATTGTTTAGAGAGATAGAATACACGATTGGTAGTCTAGAGAACTATTTCCAGAATATATGGAATACAATCACAGAACTAATAACATATAATGCATAGCTATCCTTCATTGGTTTATGTATACTAATGTAGGCGCGTTAAGCTTGTACAAAAGAACTTATGGAACTGTTACCTCTTTTTAGGTTAGATAATAGGGGAGGGTATATCAAAAAAACATCTATGGTTAAGCCTGCCTATAGGGAATTTAGGGAAATGAATGAGATCTGTGTCCCTCGGTTTATCAAATAAACCATAGGGGGGGAGACAGAGCCAACACTGATGGAGGAGAATATGATGTGCCTTATGTATGTCATAAATACCCCTTCATGCAATGTGTTACAGTCTAACAGCGCCCTATAGACTAACAACGACAGCATTGTACATCTACAATTTAGGTATAAGGAAAAGATATATTTTCAGAGTGAAATTAATATTTGCATTAATGGACTTAATCTGCAAAAGGCTGGAAGACACGATAGCTTATGCCTATTAGTGCATAAAGGAACTGGTATAATTTAACTAGAATATATAAATGTAAATATGCACTCAATAATAGACCTTAGTTTTTCGTATCTCAACGATATAATACAAGATAAATGCAGTTTTAGTTACCCTACATAATATAGCATTAATGTAATATAACCATCACATCTCTTATGTACCCTGTAGATAGCAGCAAACTTGTAAGAAATATACCCATTAATTGCCTATAAAGGACCTTAATAACTTGTTGACAGAAGATCCTGAACCATAATGATCTTCTACTATGAGAGACATATGTACATCGGTGGAGCTAGCTAAAACTAGTGTATCCATAGGCTATAGGTATATAGGCCAAATATCTAGATATAGTATAGTGTACAAGGGAGTCCCTAGTTATCATAATGAGAGGTGCAATTGTTAAGGTACATATCAAAGGGAATCCAACCTGTACATATTTATGCTATTTGCCTCGTAGGGTGGAAGTAGGTTATCAATTTATGTGCTCCCGCTAGAAAGTACCGCTAGGTGTACGTGTAAATGGGCTAACCTGGCGCCTGGGGAAGCCCTATTAAATAACTTTATATTTACTCCCATTAGTTGTAAGGCTATAGTGCGTTGATGGCGAACCTTGGCAATCCAGATGCTTCAGAACTACATTTCCCATGATGCTCAACTGATCTTCAAAGTGCCTAAGCATCATGGGAAATGTAGTTCTGTAACATCTGGAATGCCAAGGTTCGCCATCACTGCTGTAGTGAAAAAGGTGTAGTGAAAAAAGCTGTAAAAAAACAGAACAAACTAGTATCCTTAGCAATTGTATAAAGCATAATATTTTAAAATGGTATTCACCGCGGTACATGGTTAATTGAGCATATATTCTGTTACTGTACTTATACATCCACAATCTCCCTCATTACAATACTGTAGATATATATAGCACATATTAGGCATACCCATTATGTGAACACATACAGTAGTAGCAAAACCCATCTTATTATAATCTATACTATAATTGCGTTTGTAATGTTCGTCACCATCAGCAATTGCACACGCATCCTCAATGGAATGTTGGCAGCGCGAGGCAGCCAACAGAATGTTGGCTGCGCACGCAGCCAAAAGAATTCACTGCATCCAAGTGGATTCCGAAAATGGCAGGGTAGTGAAAGAATCCACCGAAGGAAAGAACCTAACACTAAAAAACCTAAACTACCCAATGCCCTGAAAAGGACATTTGTTTGGGCATTGCCCTTAAAAGGGCATTTAGCTCTTTTACTGCCCATCCCTAATCTAAATAAAACAAACCCCCCAAAGTACCCTTTAAAAAACCTAAGCCTAACCCCCAGGTTGGTACTCATCATTCCTGAAGTGCGACGGAGAAGGTCCTGTTCCAGGTGGTGAAGTCTTCTTCCAAGCGGCGACCTCTTCTTTCTTCTTTCAGGAACAATCCGGCGCGGAACGGAGGGCGGAGCTGAAGACCGGAGACCCTGGAGCTGAAGACTGGCGCCCTAGAACTGAAGACCGGCGACCCTGGAACTGAAGACTGGCGATCGCCGAGCCATGGAGCGTGGAGGATAATCTTCGTATGATTGCCACCGTACACTGAATAGGGAATTCAAGGTACACAATTAAAGATGGCTTCCCTTGAATTCCTATTGGCTGATTTGATTCTTCAAATTCAAATCAGCCAATAGGATATATCTATATGATATAAGATGGTGACTGGGAAATGAAATATGTACCAGTATATCAAATGAACTGATATACAAAATAAGTCAGATATACATAGATCTATTATTGGTTCATTATAGTTATTTATTAGTACATGTCTCAACAGTGTTTAAGACACAGGCTCAAAATCTATGATGCATTTATATGCTAACTTATAGTATCTGTACTTATTTAGAAACCTCATCTTCACACTAGGTTCATCCCTGTAAGGCTTATTCGATCCTTGGAAAACAAAGAGAATGTTATATATTTTGAAATAAGTCAAAAGATTCCAAATTCACCACAGATACTTATCTAATATACTATATTACCAAAGGCAATCTCATATGTTGGTACCCTTTTGCAAAGCCCTGGTATATTAAATATTTCTGTAGATTGCAGATGATTTGTTACAATATAAATATGTGTTTGTAAGTGTACTTTAACATAAGTTTCTGCTAGCCAGCATAATGTGTATTAGGCCTTCAAAGGAATCCTCCCCTGTATACGATACAAGTGTTAATTACTACACTTTCTTGAGCTTCAAAGATCAGTTTTAGACTGCCTGACTGCTGTCCCCACAGGGGTTCATTATCTATTTGGACCTTGTAGGCAGGAATCTCTTTATATGGGAGTTCAGATCTGAAGGTGCCATGTAATAAAATTCCTTTGAAAATACCTATCTTTTTATCTACACTATTGTTTGTTCCTTTTGTTCTCTGATGTTCTATAATCAGGAAAAGGGGGTTGGTCTGTTGTGGCTATGGCCCATTCAACTCATGTCAGGGGAGATATTAGCTGACATGAAATATTACCTGTGTAGTTTATTCAATGTTACTTCACAGGTACCATGACAGTATATATATACAGTGGGGAAAAAAAGTATTTAGTCAGCCACCAATTATGCATGTTCTCCCACTTAAGAAGATGAGAGAGGCCTGTAAGTTTCATCTTAGGTATACCTCAACCATGAGAGACAAAATGTGGAAACAAATCCAGACAATCACATTGTCTGATTTGGAAAGAATTTATTTGCAAATTATGGTGGAAAATAAGTATTTGGTCACCTACAAACAAGCAAGATTTCTGGCTCTCACAGACCTGTATCTTCTTCTTTAAGAGGCTCCTCTGTCCTCTACTCATTACCTGTATTAATGGCACCTGTTTGAACTTGTTATCAGTATAAAAGACACCTGTCCACAACCTCAAACAGTCACACTCCAAACTCCACTATGGTGAAGACAAAAGAGCTGTCGAAGGACACCAGAAACAAAATTGTAGACCTGCACCAGGCTGGGAAGACTGAATCTGCAATAGGCAAGCAGCTTGGTGTGAAGAAATCAACTGTGGGAGCAATAATAAGAAAATGGAAGACATACAAGACCACTGATAATCTCCCTCGATCTGGGGCTCCACGCAAGATCTCACCCCGTGGGGTCAAAATGATCACAAGAACGGTGAGCAAACATCCCAGAACCACACGGGGGGACCTAGTGAATGACCTGCAGAGAGCTGGGACCAACATAACAAAGGCTACCATCAGTAACACACTACGCCGCCAGGGACTCAGATTCTGCAGTGCCAGACGTGTCCCCCTGTTTAAGCCAGTACATGTCCAGGCCCGTCTGAAGTATGCTAGAGAGCATTTGGATGATCCAGAAGCGGATTGGGAGAATGTCATATGGTCAGATGAAACCAAAGTAGAACTGTTTGGTAGAAACACAACTTGTCGTGTTTGGAGGAGAGAGAATGCTGAGTTGCAACCAAAGAACACCATACCTACTGTGAAGCATGGGGGTGGCAACATCATGCTTTGGGGCTGTTTCTCTGCAAAGGGAACAGGACGACTGATCCGTGTACATGAAAGAATGAATGGGGCCATGTTTAGTGAGATTTTGAGTGCAAACCTCCTTCCATCAGCAATGGCATTGAAGATGAAACGTGGCTGGGTCTTTCAGCATGTCAATGATCCCAAACACACCACCCGGGAAATGAAGGAGTGGCTTTGTAAGAAGCATTTCAAGGTCCTGGAGTGGCCTAGCCAGTCTCCAGATCTCAACCCCATAGAAATCTTTGGAGGGAGTTGAAAGTCTGTGTTGCCCAGCGACAGCCCCAAAACATCACTGCTATAGAGGAGATCTGCATGCAGGAATGGGCCAACATACCAGCAACAGTGTGTGAAAACCTTGTGAAGACTTACAGAAAACGTTTGACCTCTGTCATTGCCAACAAAGGATATATAACAAAGTATTAAGATTAACTTTTGATATTGACCAAATACTTATTTTCCACCATAATTTGTAAATAAATTCTTTCCAAATCAGACAATGTGATTGTCTGGATTTGTTTCCACATTTTGTCTCTCATAGTTGAGGTATACCTATGATGAAAATTACAGGCCTCTCTCATCTTCTTAAGTGGGAGAACTTGCACAATTGGTGGCTGACTAAATACTTTTTTTCCCCACTGTGTATATATATATAAAAAACAATTAAACTCCAAAATAAAAAAAAACATATAAGTGCTTGGAAATAACATCCAATTTCAGAAGAATTTCAGTTCTGATGCAAGCCCCGCTCAGATGTACACTTACTTCAAGAACCCTCAATCAATATGAATATAAGGCAGGTCGTATCGGTAAACTTGGCACCTCCCAGAGTATGGAACAGAATGTCTGTGTCGTTATGGCTCCTCCAGTTTTCCAATTTATTTAATATGAGAAACTTTCAGTAACGAGTAGTAACTCCGCCCAGTATGTCTGTAGTTAGATGGATTTCCATCTAATACGAGGAGAGTCCACGGCTTCATTCATTACTTGTGGGAATACAGAACCTGGCCACCAGGAGGAGGCAAAGACACCACAGCCAAAGGCTTGAATACCCCCCCCCCCACTTGCCTTATCCCCCCAGTCATTCTTTGCCTTTCATCACAGGAGGATGGCAGAGAAGTGTCGGAAGATTTCGGAGTAGTCTCTTATTGAGTGTAGTATTCTTTGGAATGGGACTGGAGTTTTAATTAGTCTTGTTAGCCTCTCAGTGAGAGCATTGACGAATGTTAGGGTCTGGAGATGCAGGGAGAGTCTTTCTGTGAAACCATCCAGACTCGTATTAACAGCTCCTTAAGCAATCAGTGTTGCCAAGTTTCACTGCTTGCTTTCTTCACTCAAGTCCATGTCAGGAGCGATGCTACACACTGTCAAACTTGAGAGGCCGTGTTCCTTTTCCACGACATTGATTCTGGTAAGATCGTTTAATTTTTTATATATGCAATGATAACACAAGAAGACAGGGCCACAGTGTGGCTCCTTTTATCTGTATAGAATCAAAGGTTAATATCTCCGGAAGGTGATTATTGAACAGGGGGGGTGTATACATGATTGTTTTTATTGTGTTTTTGCTGCGACATGTGTGAGATCTGGCTCTGGAAATGTGGAACAGTCAGGTTTTGTTTTTTCTTCCTTGATTACTGTGCAGTCTGTTTAGTTGGCATGCTTTTTTCCTGGCTGTGGGAGGCGGTCTTTCACGGTTATCCATGTGACTGGGTGTGGCCTCTTTACCTTCCTTTTATTGAACGTCGGTTGCAGGAGACGAAAAAGGGTTTCTCTGTGGGCCTGGGTCATAGGAGGTAGTGAGTGCCACGGGCCATTCGAAGTATAAAGGGGTCATCTACTCCGTTGGATGTATCTGAGACTAGATTATCGGCTGATGCTGAGGATTCCGATACTTTGGAGGACTCTCTCTCTGGGTCGGAATCTGCGGCCTCTAAACCTTCGGTTACGGAGGAACCAGACTTTAGGTTTAGGATGGAGAACTTATGATTTTTGTTAAAAGAGTTGTTAGCGACTTTAGAGGTTCTAGAACTGAAGTTACAGGAGGAACCTTCTATTCCTAAGCTTGATAAAGTTTATGAGGACAGGGTAGTGCCCCAGACTTTCCCGGTTCCCGTAAAGATTGCGAATATTATTAAGAATGAGTGGGAGAAACTTAGATTGTCTTTCTCCCCTTCTTCATTTAAAAATTTGTTCCCAATTCCAGATTCTCAGCTAGAATTGTGGGGATCTGTCCCTAAGGTAGATGGAGCTATCTCCATATTTGCAAAACGCACAACTATCCCGCTCGATTATAGTTCGTCATTTAAGGAACCCATGGATAAGAAATTAGAGACTCTGTTAAAAAAAAATGTTTCAGCACATGTGGTTTGTTTTTCAACCTGCAGCCACGGTTGCTGCAGTTGCGGGAGCAGCTACTTATTGGTGCGACTCTCTTTTAGAAATGATTGAGGTGGAGACTCCCCTCGATTAGATACATGATAGAATTAAGGCCCTGAGGGTAGCTAATTCGTTTATTTGTGATGCTAATATGCAGATTATTCGCTTGAATGCCAAGACATCAGGCTTTTTTGTTCTGGCCCAAAAGGGCCCTGTGGTTGAAGTCGTGGTCTGTGTCAGGTTTTTTCCCTGTTGTTTGCCATGTGCTGCTGGCAGCCATTTTACTCACCTCTCTTCCTGACTATGGTGCATTGTGGGGGATGCTGCTCATTTCCTACACTTCCTTTTATGGCCAGACTGGTGTGCATCATCCATGTGAGACAGGATGCAGTCTCAGAATTGTGATGTCATCACTTATTATTTAAAGGGCCTCTGTTCAGTATGCTTTGCCTTTGCGTTGTCTCAGACCTGTTTGTGAGAGTTCCTGTGTATTACCTGGCTGCCTGACGTCCTTCCTGGTTCCTGATCCCTGGCTTGTTCCTGACTCTGCTGTTTTCCTGGCTCCTGACTCGGCTCGTATGACTACCAGCTCTGGTTTTGACTCCTGGCTTGTTATTTGACTTGTGGTCTTTTTATTATTTTTTGCTATGAATAAAGGTGTGATTATTTTTGCACTTCTCGTCTCAGTCTGATTCCGGGCACCCTGACATTACGCAAAGGCGATGAATCCTGATGGTGCTAATAATCCACCTTTACCTGCCATCATTTCCAGGATGGATGAACAGGATCACCACTTGGATCAGTTTGCACTAGCCCTGCAAACCCTGCTGACTCGCACTGCACATTTGGACCAAAGTGTCCTGCAAGTTATGGCTGCTCCTGTTTCCGCTGCTGCACCTATGCCTACCAGGAGCATGTCCGGTTCTGCACCTCTACCTCAGCGATATGGAGGCGATCCTATTCAGTGCAGAGGGTTTTTGAACCAGATGGGCTTTTACTTTGAGATGTTACCTCAGGCGTTTCTCTCTGACAGAGCTAAGGTGGGATTTCTCATCTCGTTACTCTCTGACACAGCTCTTGCCTGGGCTAATCCCTTGTGGGAGACTAATAAACTGGTGATTTCAAATTACCCTGAATTTGTGGCCTCCTTTCGAAGGGTATTTGATGTTCCGGCTCGCTCCTCCTCTGCTGCTAAACGACTCATGTCCATTCAGCAAGGTGCAAGATCTGTTGCTCAGTATGCTATTGAGCTCCGTACGCTTGCAGCAGAGGTAGGTTGGAACAATGAAGCCCTTGTTGCCGCCTTCTTTCTTGGGCTCTCTGATGCGATTAAAGACAAAGTTGCTGCCATCTAATACGAGGAGAGTCCACGGCTTCATTCATTACTTGTGGGAATACAGAACCTGGCCACCAGGAGGAGGCAAAGACACCCCAGCCAAAGGCTTGAATACCCCCCCCCCCCCCCACTTGCCTTATCCCCCAGTCATTTTTTGCCTTTCATCACAGGAGGATGGCAGAGAAGTGTCGGAAGATTTCGGAGTAGTCTCTTATTGAGTGTAGTATTCTTTGGAATGGGACTGGAGTTTTAATTAGTCTTGTTAGCCTCTCAGTGAGAGCATTGACGAATGTTAGGGTCTGGAGATGCAGGGAGAGTCTTTCTGTGAAACCATCCAGACTCGTATTAACAGCTCCTTAAGCAATCAGTGTTGCCAAGTTTCACTGCTTGCTTTCTTCACTCAAGTCCAGGTCAGGAGCGATGCTACACACTGTCAAACTTGAGAGGCCGTGTTCCTTTTCCACGACATTGATTCTGGTAAGATCGTTTAATTTTTTATATATGCAATGATAACACAAGAAGACAGGGCCACAGTGTGGCTCCTTTTATCTGTATAGAATCAAAGGTTAATATCTCCGGAAGGTGATTATTGAACAGGGGGGGTGTATACATGATTGTTTTTATTGTGTTTTTGCTGCGACATGTGTGAGATCTGGCTCTGGAAATGTGGAACAGTCAGGTTTTGTTTTTTCTTCCTTGATTACTGTGCAGTCTGTTTAGTTGGCATGCTTTTTTCCTGGCTGTGGGAGGCGGTCTTTCACGGTTATCCATGTGACTGGGTGTGGCCTCTTTACCTTCCTTTTATTGAACGTCGGTTGCAGGAGACGAAAAAGGGTTTCTCTGTGGGCCTGGGTCATAGGAGGTAGTGAGTGCCACGGGCCATTCGAAGTATAAAGGGGTCATCTACTCCGTTGGATGTATCTGAGACTAGATTATCGGCTGATGCTGAGGATTCCGATACTTTGGAGGACTCTCTCTCTGGGTCGGAATCTGCGGCCTCTAAACCTTCGGTTACGGAGGAACCAGACTTTAGGTTTATGATGGAGAACTTATGATTTTTGTTAAAAGAGTTGTTAGCGACTTTAGAGGTTCTAGAACTGAAGTTACCGGAGGAACCTTCTATTCCTAAGCTTGATAAAGTTTATGAGGACAGGGTAGTGCCCCAGACTTTCCCGGTTCCCATAAAGATTGCGAATATTATTAAGAATGAGTGGGAGAAACTTAGATTGTCTTTCTCCCCTTCTTCATTTAAAAATTTGTTCCCAATTCCAGATTCTCAGCTAGAATTGTGGGGATCTGTCCCTAAGGTAGATGGAGCTATCTCCATATTTGCAAAACGCACAACTATCCCGCTCGATTATAGTTAGTCATTTAAGAAACCCATGGATAAGAAATTAGAGACTCTGTTAAAAAAAATGTTTCAGCACATGTGGTTTGTTTTTCAACCTGCAGCCGCGGTTGCTGCAGTTGCGGGAGCAGCTACTTATTGGTGCGACTCTCTTTTAGAAATGATTGAGGTGGAGACTCCCCTCGATTAGATACATGATAGAATTAAGGCCCTGAGGGTAGCTAATTCGTTTATTTGTGATGCTAATATGCAGATTATTCGCTTGAATGCCAAGACATCAGGCTTTTTTGTTCTGGCCCAAAAGGGCCCTGTGGTTGAAGTCGTGGTCTGTGTCAGGTTTTTTCCCTGTCGTTTGCCATGTGCTGCTGGCAGCCATTTTACTCACCTCTCTTCCTGACTATGGTGCATTGTGGGGGATGCTGCTCATTTCCTACACTTCCTTTTATGGCCAGACTGGTGTGCATCATCCATGTGAGACAGGATGCAGTCTCAGAATTATGATGTCATCACTTATTATTTAAAGGGCCTCTGTTCAGTATGCTTTGCCTTTGCGTTGTCTCAGACCTGTTTGTGAGAGTTCCTGTGTATTACCTGGCTGCCTGACGTCCTTCCTGGTTCCTGATCCCTGGCTTGTTCCTGACTCTGCTGTTTTCCTGGCTCCTGACTCGGCTCGTATGACTACCAGCTCTGGTTTTGACTCCTGGCTTGTTATTTGACTTGTGGTCTTTTTATTATTTTTTGCTATGAATAAAGGTGTGATTATTTTTGCACTTCTCGTCTCAGTCTGATTCCGGGCACCCTGACATTACGCAAAGGCGATGAATCCTGATGGTGCTAATAATCCACCTTTACCTGCCATCATTTCCAGGATGGATGAACAGGATCACCACTTGGATCAGTTTGCACTAGCCCTGCAAACCCTGCTGACTCGCACTGCACATTTGGACCAAAGTGTCCCGCAAGTTATGGCTGCTCCTGTTTCCGCTGCTGCACCTATGCCTACCAGGAGCATGTCCGGTTCTGCACCTCTACCTCAGCGATATGGAGGCGATCCTATTCAGTGCAGAGGGTTTTTGAACCAGGTGGGCTTTTACTTTGAGATGTTACCTCAGGCGTTTCTCTCTGACAGAGCTAAGGTGAGATTTCTCATCTCGTTACTCTCTGACACAGCTCTTGCCTGGGCTAATCCCTTGTGGGAGACTAATAAACTGGTGATTTCAAATTACCCTGAATTTGTGGCCTCCTTTCGAAGGGTATTTGATGTTCCAGCTCGCTCCTCCTCTGCTGCTAAACGACTCATGTCCATTCAGCAAGGTGCAAGATCTGTTGCTCAGTATGCTATTGAGCTCCGTACGCTTGCAGCAGAGGTAGGTTGGAACAATGAAGCCCTTGTTGCCGCCTTCTTTCTTGGGCTCTCTGATGCGATTAAAGACAAAGTTGCTGCCATCTAATACGAGGAGAGTCCACGGCTTCATTCATTACTTGTGGGAATACAGAACCTGGCCACCAGGAGGAGGCAAAGACACCCCAGCCAAAGGCTTGAATACCCCCCCCCCCCCACTTGCCTTATCCCCCAGTCATTCTTTGCCTTTCATCACAGGAGGATGGCAGAGAAGTGTCGGAAGATTTCGGAGTAGTCTCTTATTGAGTGTAGTATTCTTTGGAATGGGACTGGAGTTTTAATTAGTCTTGTTAGCCTCTCAGTGAGAGCATTGACGAATGTTAGGGTCTGGAGATGCAGGGAGAGTCTTTCTGTGAAACCATCCAGACTCGTATTAACAGCTCCTTAAGCAATCAGTGTTGCCAAGTTTCACTGCTTGCTTTCTTCACTCAAGTCCATGTCAGGAGCGATGCTACACACTGTCAAACTTGAGAGGCCGTGTTCCTTTTCCACGACATTGATTCTGGTAAGATCGTTTAATTTTTTATATATGCAATGATAACACAAGAAGACAGGGCCACAGTGTGGCTCCTTTTATCTGTATAGAATCAAAGGTTAATATCTCCGGAAGGTGATTATTGAACAGGGGGGGGTGTATACATGATTGTTTTTATTGTGTTTTTGCTGCGACATGTGTGAGATCTGGCTCTGGAAATGTGGAACAGTCAGGTTTTGTTTTTTCTTCCTTGATTACTGTGCAGTCTGTTTAGTTGGCATGCTTTTTTCCTGGCTGTGGGAGGCGGTCTTTCACGGTTATCCATGTGACTGGGTGTGGCCTCTTTACCTTCCTTTTATTGAACGTCGGTTGCAGGAGACGAAAAAGGGTTTCTCTGTGGGCCTGGGTCATAGGAGGTAGTGAGTGCCACGGGCCATTCGAAGTATAAAGGGGTCATCTACTCCGTTGGATGTATCTGAGACTAGATTATCGGCTGATGCTGAGGATTCCGATACTTTGGAGGACTCTCTCTCTGGGTCGGAATCTGCGGCCTCTAAACCTTCGGTTACGGAGGAACCAGACTTTAGGTTTATGATGGAGAACTTATGATTTTTGTTAAAAGAGTTGTTAGCGACTTTAGAGGTTCTAGAACTGAAGTTACCGGAGGAACCTTCTATTCCTAAGCTTGATAAAGTTTATGAGGACAGGGTAGTGCCCCAGACTTTCCCGGTTCCCATAAAGATTGCGAATATTATTAAGAATGAGTGGGAGAAACTTAGATTGTCTTTCTCCCCTTCTTCATTTAAAAATTTGTTCCCAATTCCAGATTCTCAGCTAGAATTGTGGGGATCTGTCCCTAAGGTAGATGGAGCTATCTCCATATTTGCAAAACGCACAACTATCCCGCTCGATTATAGTTAGTCATTTAAGAAACCCATGGATAAGAAATTAGAGACTCTGTTAAAAAAAATGTTTCAGCACATGTGGTTTGTTTTTCAACCTGCAGCCGCGGTTGCTGCAGTTGCGGGAGCAGCTACTTATTGGTGCGACTCTCTTTTAGAAATGATTGAGGTGGAGACTCCCCTCGATTAGATACATGATAGAATTAAGGCCCTGAGGGTAGCTAATTCGTTTATTTGTGATGCTAATATGCAGATTATTCGCTTGAATGCCAAGACATCAGGCTTTTTTGTTCTGGCCCAAAAGGGCCCTGTGGTTGAAGTCGTGGTCTGTGTCAGGTTTTTTCCCTGTCGTTTGCCATGTGCTGCTGGCAGCCATTTTACTCACCTCTCTTCCTGACTATGGTGCATTGTGGGGGATGCTGCTCATTTCCTACACTTCCTTTTATGGCCAGACTGGTGTGCATCATCCATGTGAGACAGGATGCAGTCTCAGAATTATGATGTCATCACTTATTATTTAAAGGGCCTCTGTTCAGTATGCTTTGCCTTTGCGTTGTCTCAGACCTGTTTGTGAGAGTTCCTGTGTATTACCTGGCTGCCTGACGTCCTTCCTGGTTCCTGATCCCTGGCTTGTTCCTGACTCTGCTGTTTTCCTGGCTCCTGACTCGGCTCGTATGACTACCAGCTCTGGTTTTGACTCCTGGCTTGTTATTTGACTTGTGGTCTTTTTATTATTTTTTGCTATGAATAAAGGTGTGATTATTTTTGCACTTCTCGTCTCAGTCTGATTCCGGGCACCCTGACATTACGCAAAGGCGATGAATCCTGATGGTGCTAATAATCCACCTTTACCTGCCATCATTTCCAGGATGGATGAACAGGATCACCACTTGGATCAATTTGCACCAGCCCTGCAAACCCTGCTGACTCGCACTACACATTTGGACCAAAGTGTCCCGCAAGTTATGGCTGCTCCTGTTTCCGCTGCTGCACCTATGCCTACCAGGAGCATGTCCGGTTCTGCACCTCTACCTCAGCGATATGGAGGCGATCCTATTCAGTGCAGAGGGTTTTTGAACCAGGTGGGCTTTTACTTTGAGATGTTACCTCAGGCATTTCTCTCTGACAGAGCTAAGGTGGGATTTCTCATCTCGTTACTCTCTGACACAGCTCTTGCCTGGGCTAATCCCTTGTGGGAGACTAATAAACTGGTGATTTCAAATTACCCTGAATTTGTGGCCTCCTTTCGAAGGGTATTTGATGTTCCGGCTCGCTCCTCCTCTGCTGCTAAACGACTCATGTCCATTCAGCAAGGTGCAAGATCTGTTACTCAGTATGCTATTGAGCTCCGTACGCTTGCAGCAGAGGTAGGTTGGAACAATGAAGCCCTTGTTGCCGCCTTCTTTCTTGGGCTCTCTGATGCGATTAAAGACAAAGTTGCTGCCAGAGATTTACCAGAGGATCTCGAGGCATTGGTGTCTTTTTTGATCCTAATTAACATCAGACTCAGAGAGAGGCCCTCTTTCAAGGAGCGCTTGCGGAAGCCTCCTGTTACGTTGTCTCCAACGTGTTCGTTCCCACCCATGCCTCCCTCTCCTCCCATGCCTCCTGGTCCCGAGTCACCAGGTACTGCTGAGCCAATGCAGTTGGGATTCACGCGTCTCTCCGCGGCGGAGAGGGCCTTTAGGAGGAGGGAGGGGCTCTGCCTCTATTGTGGGTTACAGGGCCACCTTTTGAAGTCTTGTCCTACACGGCCGGGATTCGCTCACACCTAAGGTCCTGTCGGGGGCAGACCTTGGGTGGTTTATCCTCGTCCCCGGAACCGCTTAAGGAGAAACCCTTTGTCACGGTTGTCCTTTCCTGGGTGGACTCCTCCATAGTCACTCAAGCTCTTGTTGACTCCGGTGCTGCGGGCTATTT
The DNA here is from genome assembly GCF_027579735.1 of Bombina bombina. Lineage (NCBI taxonomy): Eukaryota > Metazoa > Chordata > Amphibia > Anura > Bombinatoridae > Bombina > Bombina bombina. The sequence continues at coordinate 126,986,725 of NC_069509.1, read as the reverse complement.
CATTGACAGTGCTTTTGTATCAAAGCACTCCATTCCTGTTTTGCCTCGGTCCGTTCTGCTTGCTATTGAGGCCATTGATGGCAGGCCCCTTCAGCCCGCACTCGTTACTCACGCAACTGCTCCATTGTCCATGGCTGTTGGGGCTCTCCATCTTGAAACCCTCCAGTTCCAAGTGATAAACTCTACGCATTTTCCGGTTGTTCTGGGTTATCCCTGGCTCCAAAAGCACAATCCCAGTCTCGACCGGAGCAGGTCCAAAATTTTGTTGTGGTCCCCGCAATGTATTTCCACTTGTCTTCGGAAACCAGTTAAAGTCTTGTGCGCATCTTCGGTATCTCAATTGCCAGAGGAGTACAGAGAGTTCCTAGACGTGTTTGACAAGGTGCGTGCCGGTACGTTGCCTCCTCACCGGTCTTACGATTGTGCCATAGACCTGCAAACCGGAGCCATTCCTCCTCGGGGCCGGGTGTACCCCCTGTCTGTTGCAGAGAATTGTGCTATGGAGGAGTATGTTGTCGATGCTCTGTCACAGGTAATCATCCACAAATCCTGCTCTCCTGCAGGGGCTGGCTTCTTCTTTGTGAAGAAAAAGGTGGCGAGTTAAGACCATGTATCGATTATAGGGGTCTTAATCGTCTTACCATTAAGAATGCTTACCCTATTCCGCTCATTACGGAACTCTTTGACCGCCTCAAGGGAGCTACGGAGCTACGGTCTTTACTAAACTTGATTTGAGAGGAGCGTACAATCTCGTTAGGATTAAGGAGGGTCACGAATGGAAAACAGCATTTAACACCAGGAGCGGGCATTATGAGTGTCTTGTAATGCCCTTTGGCCTATGTAATGCTCCTGCTGTTTTTCAGGAATTTATTAATGATGTCCTACGAGATATGTTGCAACAGTGTGTTGTGGTGTACTTAGACGACATCCTCATACACTCACCCACACTTGAGGCTCATCGTTCTGATGTTACACGAGAAATGTGAGTTCCATCAGACTCAAGTAACCTTCCTAGGTTATGTTATCTCCGTTGCAGGGTTCTCCATGGATCCTGACAAGTTATCTGCAGTTCTGCAGTGGCCTCACCCAGTTGGTCTTCGGTCTATTCAACGTTTTTTGGGGTTCGCCAATTACTATAGAAAGTTTATTAAAAACTTTTCTTCCTTGGTCAAACCTATCACAGACATGACCCATAAAGAGAATGATCCACTCCATTGGTCACCTACTGCCTTTGATAGTCTTAAGACTGCCTTTGCTGCCGCTCCAGTTCTGGCTCATCCTAATTCTGTCCTGCCTTTCATTCTTGAGGTCGATGCGTCTGAGATTGGAGTAGGTGCCCTCTTGTCTCAACATCCTACGCCTGACGGTTCCTTGCATCCGTGTGGTTTCTTCTCTAAGAAATTGTCTCCAGCGGAGTGCAATTATGAAATTGGTGACAGGGAATTACTGGCCATAATTTTGGCACTCAAGGAATGGAGGCATCTTCTCGAGGGTACTAGCGTGCCAGTGCTCATTCTTACTGACCACAAGAATTTAACTTATCTATCTGAAGCAAAACGTTTGTCGCCCCGACAGGCCAGATGGGCGCTATTTTTGTCTCGGTTTAATTATGTGGTCTCCTACCTGCCTGGTAGTAAGAATGTTAGGGCTGATGCCCTCTCTCGACAATTTTCGCCTCTGTCCAAGGAGGAGTCTGTACCTACTCCTGTTATACCTCCTGACCATATTTTGGCTACCATACGTACTAATTTGACTTCTCCCTTGGGGGAGGAGATCCTGGCTGCACAAACCAATGCACCTCCTGAGAAACCTAGTGGTAAGTGTTTTGTTCCTGAGAATCTTCGAACTAAACTTTTGCACACTTACCACTACCCTAAAGCTGCAGGTCACCCAGGCAAGAACCAAATGATTTGGTCTGTCACTCGACAATTCTGGTGGCCAGGTCTTCGTTCTGATATTGCTGCATATGTTGCCTCCTGCTCAGTTTGTGCACAGAATAAGACTCCTCAACGTCTTCCTGTGGGTCTTCTTCAACCTATTGCTAATGGTGAGCGTCCTTGGACACATCTTTCCATGGACTTCATTGTCGAGCTCCCAGTTTCCAATGGCAATACTGTTATCCTTATGGTGGTTGACTGTTTTTCTAAAATGTCACATTGCATTCCCTTGATGAAGCTGCCTACTGCTCAGGAGCTTGCTTCGATTTTTGCCCGGGAGGTCTTCCATTTACATGGGTTACCCAAGGAGATAGTGTAAGACCGGGGTAGCCAGTTTGTCTCCAGATTTTGGCGTTCCTTTTGTGCTCAAATGGGGATCCAGCTTTCCTTCTCCTCGGCATATCACCCTCAATCCAATGGGGCTGCGGAACAGTTTAATCAAGCTCTGGAACAGTTCCTCCATTGCTATGTCTCAGATCACCACAATAATTGGTCTGAACTGTTACCTTCGGCAGAGTTTGCTTGTAATAGTGCTATTAATGCTTCCTCCAAATTATCCCCGTTCATGGCGAATTATGGGTTTCAACCATCCTTGTTGCCCGATTCATTCATGTCTCAGGGTATTCCGGCTTTGGAGGAGCATCTCCGGCAACTTCATTCCACGTGGGTGCAGATTCAGGATTGCCTTCATCGTTCTATGCAGCGCCAAAAGTTCCAGGCTGATCGTAGGCGTCTGCCCGCACCTTCCTACCAGGTTGGTGAGAGAGTTTGGCTGTCCTCCCGCAACTTGAACCTTTGTGTGCCTTCCAATAAATTGGCTCCCCGTTATGTTGGTCCTTTTTGATGGGTTAATCCTGTGGCCTACGCTCTTGACCTTCCTCCTGCTATGCGCATCTCCAATGTTTTTCATGTCTCCCTCTTGAAACCATTGGTTTGTAATCGGTTTACCACTGTGTTGCCTCATCCCCGTCCTATCTTTGTTGACAACCATGAGGAGTATGAGGTCAGCAGCATTATTGACTCTCGTATGTCCAGGGGCCATGTACAGTATTTGGTTCACTGGAGGGGCTACGGTCCGGAGGAGCGTTCTTGGGTTCCCTCCTCTGATGTTCATGCTCCCGCCCTCCTCCGTGCCTTCCATGCCCGTTTCCCCAATAAGCCTTTTGTCCTCCTGCAGGGGAGGGGTCGTTGAGGGGAGGGTACTGTCAGGGATTTTTCTCTGTTGTTTGCCATGTGCTGCTGGCAGCCATTTTACTCACCTCTCTTCCTGACTATGGTGCATTGTGGTGGATGCTGCTCATTTCCTACACTTCCTTTTATGGCCAGACTGGTGTGCATCATCCATGTTAGACAGGATGCTGTCTCAGAATTGTGATGTCATCACTTATTATTTAAAGGACTTCTGTTCAGTATGCTTTGCCTTTGCGTTGTCTCAGACCTGTTTGTGAGAGTTCCTGTGTATTACCTGGCTGCCTGACGTCCTTCCTCGTTCCTGATCCCTGGCTTGTTCCTGACTCTGCTGTTTTCCTGGCTACTGACTTGGCTCGTCTGACCACCAGCTCTGGTTTTGACTCCTGGCTTGTTATTTGACTTGTGGTCTTTTTATTATTTTTTGCTATGAATAAAGGTGTGATTATTTTTGCACTTCTCGTCTCAGTCTGATTCCTGGCACCCTGACAGTCTGCTGACATGATGTCCAAATCGAGATTGCGTTCCCTTCCATTTAAAGGAAAGATTATTTTCGGTGCAGGCTAGGACTCGATTATATCCACAGTCACGGTGGGCAATGGTGCCTTTCTACCACAGGATAAGAAGAACAAGCCTAAGGGTCCTAATTTTCGTCCCTTTCGTTTGGACAAGTCCCAACGAAAGCAACCTGCCGCGAAGACCAAGCAGTCCAAGGGATCTTGGGGACCCTCTCAGTCTTGGAATAAAGCTAAACAGATCAAGAAGTCCGCCCAGGAAAAAATGACATGAAGGGGAGGCTACAGATCCATCTCTGGATCTCATAGGGGGCAGACTCTCTCTGTTCACTGAGGTTTGGTTGAGAAACGTACAGGATCCTTGGGTTCTGGAAGTTGTTACCCAGGGTTACAGGATAGGTTTCAAATTCATCCTCCCAGGGGCAGATTCCTCTTGTCAAATCTCTCATCAAATCCATAGAAACGGATTGCCTTTCTAGAGTGTGTGAGGGATCTCTCCTCTCAAGGAGTAATTGTACTGGTACCTCTAGCAGAAAGAGGTCTAGGGTACTATTCAAATCTTTTCGTGTTACCAAAGAAGGAGGGAACGTTTCACATAATTCTAGACCTAAAGTGCTTAAACAAGTTTCTGTTGGTTCCATCATTCAAAATGGAGACGATAAGGTCTATACTGCCCCTAGTTCAATTCTGGTTCAGGCTCTGTCCTGCCAGCTGGGAGAGGATCACTTTTCTCCTTCTTCTGCAATCTCATGGATGGATGGTAAACTCAGGAAAGAGTTCTTTAGTTCCCAGTACCAGAGTGGAGTTCCTGGGCACGATAATAGACTCCATTGCCATGAAGATATTCCTAATAGACAAGAGACATTGCAAGATTGTCTCCAGCTGTCTTGCCCTTCAATCCTCCTCACGGCCATCAGTGGCCTGGTGCATGGAAATGATTTGGCTTATGGTATCCACTATAGATGTCATTCCATTCGCCAGATTCCATCTCCGACCTCTTAAGCTGTGCATGCTGAGGCAGTGGAACGGCGATCATTTGGACCTGTCCCAACTGATCTCTCTGGACATTGGGTCGAGGGAGTCTCTCTCTTGGTGGCTCCAGCTGTCCCAGGGGACATTCTTTCTCAGACCATCTTGGGAGATTGTGACTACGGATGTGAGTCTCTCGGGTTAGGGAGCAGTTTGGGGTGCCAGGAAGGCACAGGGCAGATGGAATCTTCTCCCGTCAACATCCAGGAGCGTCGGGCGATCTTCAATACTCTGGAGGCTTGGCCTCTGCTGGGTTCGTCCAAGTTCATCAGATTCCAGTCGGACAACATTACCTCGGTGGCTTACATCAACCACCAGGGGGGAACGAGAAGCTCCCTAGCCATGAGGGAAGTATCTCGGATTCTGGAGTGGGTGGAGGCCTACAAATGCTTGCTATCAGCAATCCACATCCCGGGTGTGGACAACTGGGAAGCGGACTTTCTCAGCAGACAATCTTTTCATCCAGGGAATGGTCTCTTCACCCCAAAGTATTTGTATTATTTTACTGTAGTTCTGGTAAGGTGAAATCTTTTTAAACACAGCGAATTATATTTGTGGAGTAAAGAGGATTCAGTTTGGATAAATATATACAGATTTGTTAAACATTAAATGAGATATTAACAAGCGATATACCATTCAATTACACACTAAACAGGCTCTCTGACACACTATAATAAATATATATTATATTGATATAATAAAGTCTATAACAAAGTAAAATAAGTCAGCATGAACCAATTATGCAATATGCGTTACAAACATCGGTTATTTAATACAATATTAGCCAAATATTACCATTAAAATTATGTCTTGGTAACCAAAAAAACAATGCAATTAGTCAGATTCAGAATGAATATGCACAGCTAATTAAACACATAAAACCCTTTGTGAATGCTTCAACAGGTCTCAGCCTTAGAGAATACAAAATAACTAAATTAAATATATTTAAACATAACCCCCAGAGCTTTCCTTATAACAAGCTAAAAATTAACTACACAATATCAATGAAAGGATTTCTTGTATTGTTAGGTAAAGTAGATCCCTAGACAATATAAACCAGACATAGGGGTAGTACATATATATAAATGGGCTTATAATTTATATCATGCCTATCTCAATAATGACTTTAAATGCAATAATTGCTTAAATATAATTAACACATTTTTATACTTCCCCACAAATATTTGCTCTCCAAGCCTCTAGTCAAGCTGTATGTTCCCACTGTATCCGGTCCCACATAATCTCTTAGTCCACAGGAAAAACAGGCAAAAGTTTCCAAGGATATCAAAAATATAAGATGGGTACAACCAGGATTCAAAGTTCTCTTTTAGGGAATTTTTGGACAGAGCTTTCAGCTCACTTTCAGTCAGTGTAAGATCTCTTGTGAGTGTCCTGTGTCCAAATTTATACTGAATTATAACTCCACCCTACTTTCTAACAGCCATTCACTGAGGTGTTAGGATTTGTAGTCTGTGATTGGATGAATACTAATTAGCTTTTTGGAGTAATGCATCCAATGTGAAGTATAGCTGGTTGTACTTTTACTAACTGGCCACAAGATTGTGCCATAAAAATGAACTATTTCTTATATATATATATATATATTTAAAATGATTTTTATTGAGGTATAGTTCACAAACAGCGTACAATGAACAAAGTATTGTACATATGAAATCAAATTTGGGCGGAATACCACATGCCAAGTTAGGCAGATAACATACAAACATCAGGTGTGACATTCAAGAGCTATCTGCCTTGAGTAAATGAACCTCAAAGAGTAAAATTTTAACATTATAAGTAAGTTTATAAAACATTAAAGAGACAATTATTTGGCTAGAGTCTAGAATACAAGAATTAAATCCATGTGTATAACTGAATACGCTTATGGACAAAGAATTGTGTAGTCATTCATCCGCTGACGGGTGTTTAAATAGGGCGGGACAGAGAAGGTGGTGGTGGTGGGGGGGGGGGGGAAAGAAGAAGAAGAGAGAAAAAAAAGGGGGGTGTAACATCAAATGGACCAATCACGGGGGAGGGGGGAATAATACAGTCCCCTTCTGATCGGTACATTTAGAAGTTAATATCAGCTGCCATCTTTTTCAAATAGAAAGAATCCTGTGCTCTCCCAATAGGTCCCAGGGCTCCCACATCACAGCATACAGGTCAGTTTTTTGACGGGAGCTATAAACGTAACCTTCCATAGACCGAAAGTAGGAAATGAGCTGGATCAATGCCTGCCAGTTAGGGCAGTCCGGTTTCTTCCAATTCCTGGGTATTAGTAGTTTGGCGGTCATCATGATTGTTATCAGCAAAATGCGGTTTGGCACAGGGAAAGTTTGCAGTCTGGCATGGACTAGGGACATTTCCGGCAGTAGGGAGACAATCACCCCCAAGCGGCGGCACAAGGCCTCCAACTTGCTCCACATGGGGGCATTTCCACCAAATATGTTGGGGGTCACCTACTTGTTGGCATCCTCTCCAGCATAGGGGAGAGCTGCTCGGAAATATTTTGTGCAGCTTAGAAGGACCATAATGCCATCTAGTCAGCACCTTATAACACTCAAAGAGTGTTATGCAGTGAATGGATGACTTAGTATGTTGAATTGCCTCTGACCAAACATCTGTTGGTAGATCCATCCCCCAATCTCTCTCCCATTCCTCCATTTGCCTAGTTTTAGTGAGTTTAGCAGCATCCAGGAGGATTTGGTAGTGGAAGGACAAGGGGGAGATATGCTGAGAGTCTGTGGATAGTCGTGTCTCCCAAGGTGTCAGCAGTCTGTGGGGAGCATCTAGGAACCCCCATGACTTTAGAATGGAGGAGAGTCTTAGCAGATCAAATCTAAATTTGGGTTGAATATCATAGTTATGGGCCAGGACTTCATGGGCCACCTGTTTACCTCCTGAGAGGAAATCTGTGATTTTCAGAATGGACAGGGCTCGGCGTACTGCCGGTCCCGTCAAAGGAAGTCCCAAAAGGAGGCCTGACATTGAGTGATATGGCGATGGGTGCGGGGAGACCAGGTTATGATGACGGAGGTGTGACCAGGAGTTCCTACAATGCAGTATGATTTTATTGTGAATCGGATAGTACGAGGCACAGTGAGCCGGGATCCAAATTAGGTCCATCAGTGTTATGTGGGCCGGTATGGAAGCCTGTTCCAGTTCTAACCAACGAGGGGGGGGCCTTCTTTGAATTCCAATCTGAAATATGGGATAAGAGAGCAGCCTCGTAGTAGAGCCTTATATTTGGGAGGCCCAGGCCGCCCGCCCGCCAAGACTTGACGTTGTAGTAAGGAAGCAGCGATACGGGGCCTCTTCCCATTCCATATATACTTGTTAATCACCGCTTGGAGTTTGTTCAGCAGTGAAAGTGGAACTTTTATTGGCAAGCATCGGAAGAAATATATTAGCTTAGGGAGCTGCATCATTTTGACTGCAGCTATTCTCCCAAACCAGGAGATTTCATCATATCTTCTGGAACACAGATCTGCCTGGAGCTGGGAGATAAAAGTATGAAAATTCTTTGACAGGACTATGCTAATCTCATGGGAGAGAAACACTCTGAGGTGTTTTAGACCGGATGAGGACCATTGAAAGTGATACCTTCTTTTCAGTGAATTAAGTTCAGGGTTGGGTAAGTTTAAGGGGTATGCCTCTGTTTTACTTAAATTCAGTTAGTAGTAAGAAAAATTGCCAAATTTATCTAAGAGTTTGAAAAGAGCAGGAAGTGATTCCTCCGGCTCTGTGATAGACAGAATCAAATCATCCGCATATAGGGCTGAGGACCATAATGTCGCAGCTAGTGGTTCAATAACAAGTGCGAACAATAGAGGGGAAAGGGGGCATCCTTGCCTTGTGCCGTTAGAAATCTGCACCTTGTCTGAGCAAAAACCTAGACCTCTCACCCTCGCCGTAGGACAAGAATATAGGGATCACACTGCCGTAATAAAGGAAACTGGAAGGCCGAATGCTTGCAAAGTTGAGAACATGCAATCCCACCTCACCCTGTCAAATGCTTTTTCTGCATCCATTGACAGGGCGAGGAGGGGGACCCCGATATCCGCGGCTTCCGTAAAGATGTTAAGAAGACGGCTCGTATTGTCTGGACCCTGTCTACCCGGGATGAAGCCAACCTGATCTGGGTCGACTAGATCTGGGAGCAATCGATTTAATCTTGTGGCCAGAACATTCGCGTACAATTTTATATCGACATTAATGAGAGAGATCGGCCTATAATTCTCACAAAGAGAGTGATCTTTACCCTCTTTAGGCAGAGTTATAATGGAAGCCTCAAGAAACTTGGGGTGAAGGTTGCCTGTTTTAAAAGTAAGGTTAAAAAATCTAGTAAGGAGAGGTGTCAATTGCGAGGAGTAAGTCTTGTAGAATAAAGTGGTGAACCCGTCTGGTCCTGGAGATTTATTTAACTGAAGCGAGCAAATCGCATGCTTCAGTTCTTCTGCGGTCAGAGGGCCGGTTAGGCTTTGGGCGTCCACTTCTGACAAAGCTGGGAGAGGGAGAGAGGACAGGAACTGATCTATTTGCCATTTAGGGGCTTTAGAACTTTTTAGGGAAGAGTCCAAGTTGTACAAGGAGGTATAGTAGTGAGCGAATGCGCTTGCTATATCTTTAGGGCATGTACCGTCCCCCTAGGGGTTTTTATCAACGGAATTCGGCGTTGCTGTATACAAATTCTAAGTTTGTGAGCTAAGAGCCGGTCGGCTCTATTGCCTTTGTAGTAATACAACTGTTTGAGGGTCAAGAGGTTTGATTGCACCCTTATTTCCTCAGTCATGTTAATTTTGGATCTGATGGCGGCTATTTGAACTGCCATCTGTTTTGAGGGGCCATTTCTGTTAAGACTCTCCATAGACCTTAGTTCCGAATATAATTGGGCTAGGGGTTTACCCGAGAGCTTACGTTTCACTGAGGCCTGCTTTATGAAGTGACCCCTCATAAATGCTATCAGGGTTGCCCATAACACAAAGTCATCAGTAAGTGCGTTATCATTAGTGACCAGGAATTCAGAAATAGCCTTGGTGTCAACTCCAGCTGGACCCGATATTAACGAGGGATGTAATCTCCAGCAGGAAGGCGAGGGCCCCTGAAAATGAGCACCAGTCAAGGTAATAGAGACCATATCGTGGTCTGACCAAGGGCAAACCCGAATAGTAGGGTGGGACAGCTTGTCCAAGAGGGGAGAACGGCATAGTAAATAATCTATTCTTGAGTAACATAAATGCGGGTTTGAGTAAAAAGTGAAGTCTTTCTCTGAAGGAGACAGGCAGCGCCATGCATCATACAGATTGTATTGATACATTAATGATCTAAATGATTTGAGATCCGCTTAGCTGCGGGGTCTAGAGGCTTGTCTTTGGGGGATTTCCTATCCAAAATTGGGTCCCAGACTAGGTTAAGGTCCCCCCCTATTAAAAGGGTGCCCCTACATAGTTGTTCTATTTGGAGGAGAACTGCTTTTAAGAAGGCCAACTGACCAGTATTTGGTGCATACAGCGAGACAAGGGTATATTGGGCGCCCTCCAAGGTACAGACCACTATCAAAAACTGACCTTCCGGGTCTTTCTCCACATGCTGGACCACAAACGCAATTGATTTGTGAACCACGATGGCAACGCCTCTTTTTTTGTCGGATGGGAGGCCGACAAGCAAATCGGGAACAATTTAGAATTCTGAAGGAAAGAGGAGCCCTGGGGCCAATGGGTCTCCTGGAGGAAGGCAACCCCTACATCGCTTTTTAGAAGGTAGCGAAGGAGGAGGCTTCTCTTAGAGGGAGAATTTAGTCCCTGGGTGTTCAGAGTGGCAAATTTGAGGGCCATACTTCGGAGAGGGAAAGAAGACACAAAAAAAAAGTGGGTGGGGGGGGAGTGGGGAAAGGAAGGCAGGGGTCAGCGAGACTTGTTCTAAAACCAAAACAACATAAAACACATAAAAGTAAAATTTCCTAGACTCTACTTAGGAGTGAGATGCTTCAGGTACGTATCAGTAACTGAGGTCTGTGATAAAAGAACACAGCCAATATCTGCGTTGTGCTTCCCTTAACAGCGAAGCAGATTCAAAAGTGGGGGGGAGAGTGCCGATGGCACCAGGAGCAAGCTAATAAGCAATAATTTTCACCAGCATAAGGCCATATGGGCCCAAGGGGATGAACCGAAAAAAGTGGGATGGGCATTCACAATGGGCAATTATTACAGCAAGCAGTTTCTAACAATATATCAACAATAATTTGCAGTTGGAGTGTAGTAGCAAGTGTATGTAATAACATGAGAACAACAAAGGATTAAGGGATTGAACATCACGTGTAACTAATGTCATGAGAATAACAGGGGATTAAGTCAGCATAGGAGTAAAGATGAGCCTGGGGCAACAAAAGTTAGTTAAAATTATACCCTCACCTTGATATAGTTTAACTATAAGATAGTATAATAATAGTGAGGCTCCTTACCCTCCTCCACCCCCCCCCTTGACCGCTACAATGAAAGGTAGGTGAAGGAGCTACTGAAATTCAACCCAATAGGCCCTAGCGTTTAGGTAATATAAAGGCCTTGCGTGTGGTTAGGTTAAAGGGAGACCTTACCCTGCTTCCCTGATCCCTCTCTATGTGTAATCTGGGGAGGGGATAACCCCTGAGCTCTAAGAGAGTTTTATACAGTGAAAGTGGGGAAGAGTGAAACCATTACCCTCTAGGGTTCAAGTGTGGCCTTAGTATCTGAAGAGGGAAGAAGCTCTGAGATCTCATGCAGTGGGCCCTTGGTAATATTGGATTTTAAACCAGGTAACTTACATACTAACACAGTTAAACCATAACACTATAACATGTCTATCAAAGTAGTCGGGAGGGGCATCAAAGTAGTCGGGAGGGGCGCTGAAATCAGCAACCCCTTCATCTTACTCTTCTGAAGTCAGGGTCCGGGCCATGTCAATCTCCTGCGTGTTCTATGGATCCTCCGAAGTTATGCAACTGAGTCCCTGAAAAAAAAAAGGGTATCAAAAGCAACAGCAACATAAACCGCATGGGTAATAAGTTCTCTTGTGTCTATTGTTGTGGGCCAAGTTTAAATTGTCCACAGTGTATAGTTCAAGGACCATTCAGTCAATAATCCCTGGGGATGCATGTGCAGATGGATGGGAGTCACCGTATTTAAGAAGTCGAAATTCAATGTCCCTGGTTCTGAGCTAAGACACTCCAGCTCGGTGGGGAACCAAAGAGAATAAGGCAGAAAAGGGTGTCTCAAGACCTCACACCGGGTCACAAGCACGGGGTAGAGTCTCAGGGGAAGAAGCCTGCAGGGATTTTTTATTGATATCCCTAGGGGGCAGTTGTTTCCAAGGTGGGGGCTCCGCTCTCAGGTCCCCAGCTGTGGGTTTAGGTGTTGAAGTGGGAGGTCTATCCGGTAGAAGATCCCATTTGGAGAGGAGGTTTCTGGCTTGTTCTGGAGAAGTGATAATGTGTTGAATGTCATCTTTAGACACGAATAGCCTTACCGGGAAGCCCCACCTGTACTTAATGTCCTTATTCCTAAGAATTCTTGTGAAGTCCCGGAATACCTTCCGTTGTTGTAAAGTATGTGGAGAGAGGTCCGGAAAGATCTGAAGGGTGTCAAATTTCGTGTCCGTAAGGGACCCTGAGTTAGATGCTCTCAGGAATTTCTCCCTGAAGGTATAGTAATGTAGCCTCACAATCACATCTCTCGGCTTGTCATCAGATATAGCTCTAGGTCTGGTTGCCCTGTGGGCCCTATCAATGAACAAGGATCTCTTAAGGGACCCAAAGCAGCCGTGAATACTTCCTGTAGAAAGGTTTGTAGATCTTTAGGGAGGACACTCTCAGGGATGCCCCTCAGGCGGACGTTATTTCGTCTGGAACAGTCTTCTAGGTCAGCCAACTTGGACTCAAGAGCTGAAATTTGTCCAGCAAGACATTCTGAATATGAGACCACATTGGCATGATCGACTGAGAGATCTTCCTGTTTACGCTCCAGGGTATAAATGTGCTCCCCGATTGCAGCTATATTCCTCCTAAGTTCTGAACATGATTTATCAATTTTTTTGCAGATGGAATCGTGATGTGACGCCAACATGGTTTTTATCTGGACCATAATGTTGTTGTTAGCACTGGCGATATCTGCCAGAATTGCTGGTTGGGAAGCTCTGTCAGCGCCTGGTTCTGAGTGACAGGTGGTCATCCTCTGAGCAATGTACAGGCTCTCTCCGGGACTGCTGAAAATGTTCTTTCATTGTTCTTTTCGGGCCTGTGAGACCTTTCGATTTTCTCCTCGGGGCCTGAGCCATTTCCCAGCCCGAAATGTGTCTGTAAAAGGCAATGTAGAAGAAGGTGGGAGCCTCCGGTGTAGATCTTGGGAGGTGAAGTGTGCAAAAAGATTCCCTCAGGTTACTGTAAAATAACTACGGTTCACCCCTGGGCCCCTGCCCTAGTGCATTCTTGTGCTTAGCCAGCCATTATGTAATGCCAGACAGGCATACCCTGCAGGTGGTTGGTTATTACTCTCTTGTGACTTGAGTTACTATATTCTGGACTGTAGGGAGTCTATCCGCTCCCAGCTGCAGTGGTGTCCCAAGGCAGAGAGAGGAAGAGAGAGAAATCCCTCCCTGCACACTCTCCCCAGGGAAGTTGCCCTCACAGGGCAATCACGGATAAGGAAAGTGGGATATGACCCACTGTCCTTAGGGGCAGCGGGAAAGGGGAGGGGAGAGTGTGTATTCGTGTACAATTGTCCAAGTAGAAAAGAAGACCAGCAGAGGCTAAAAGCTTGTGAGGGCAAAGGTTTCAGTGTACAATGCGGTAGTTTGAATCTCTGATCCAAACAATAGTGCAACCACTCAGCAGCTCTTGGTGGAAATCAGAGCTATAAGGCTCTTAAGGAATACAACCCCGTATTGCCTCTCAGGTGACCAAAGTGAGATTGGGGATATGTATAGGAACGTGGATCTCCAAAACCCAGTCCTTAGACTTTCTCACTGAGATCTGTCCATGGCTGTGAGGCGGTTAAACCAGAGGTCCCTGCAGTCAAACTGTATCAGAACCTTCCGGGCTACTGCTCCGCTTAAGTTCTGTTACTCTTGTAGGCCGCAGCCAAGATTGCAGCTGTTCGCGCCTCCGGATTCCCTTTAGTAGGGCTTATCAGTGTGTGCTGAGGGCACCTGTGTCTGGTGCAAGTATGGCCCCAGGTAGGGGGGTGAAACGGAAGTGGTGAGTTGATACTGACGGCACCTGTGTGTTGAATCCTTGATGCTGTCTGGGCACCACTGACGGTATGCTGATTGCAGGCCGCGAGGGGCCACAGAGTGTCCGGAGCATTCTGAGCAGGCTTGTTCTTTCCAGTGAGTACAGGAGTTGCGATGACGGCTCTGGAGCGGAGCCCCGGCCCTCCGAAGATCCGTATCTCTGTTCAGCTGCAGTTATATGGACTGCGACTAAAACTGTGTGTGAGCAGGCTGGAGCACCGATGTTCTGCGCCACAAGATCAAAACTCAGGATCTGGGGTATTGACCCTTAGTACTCAAGCACTGTGTGAAAATATTTAGCCAAATTTGCTAGAAACTATTATTTTTAATTAAAAAGTCTGCGATTTATTACGGAGCTCCTTCACTATGCCTCCAGCTAGTTTGGCAGTTAGCTCCGCCCCCACTATTTCTTATATTTTATCTTTCTTAGAATTCATTTTTCATATATTAATTTATCTAATCTGTGAGCTAGACTTCAGAAATTGACCAAATATATATAAATAGGTATTCATGTGTTCATGGCTTATCATTTTGTCATTGCCTTATTTAAAATATATGTACATAGGCTTTAACATAGGGAGATATATTTTATATATACACATACATACATATACATACACACATCCATGCCCACTTTTATGTATGCATATATATTCATCAATATATTTTTATGCATTACTGGAAGGGGCAATTCTCCAGTATTTAAAAACTTTTTTTTTTTTTTTAATTTGGGTTTTTAGGGCTCTATATGAGCAGATATTATGTCATATTCTCTTAATTTGGTTTCATGTGTGTACTGTAAGCAATGTATGTCTTAGCCTGTTAGAGTGTATAATTTGTTTTTTTAGGTAACAACTAAGGGTTTTGTGATCATACTATATACAGTGTATATAATCCTGATTATATATATATATATATATATATATATATATATATATATATATATATATATATATATACACACACACATACACACACATATATACTTCCTTCTCTTCCTATTTAACTTATTTATACATTTAAAACATGTGATTATTATACATATAGTTATCAGATTATTATTATTATTTTTATATAATTTTTATTGAGGTTAAAGAGAAAGCATTACATACATATAATAATACGTAGAGCATAGGTAACAATACAGAAACAAAATCAATGCAAACATACAGACAGATCTGTTACATCACAGATGCATTACTGTAGGCATAAAATAAAGTAAACCCCATTTTTCCTTTTAGTTTGAGGGATGGGGAGTTTCTCCTGTAATCTTAAAGGCATCCTTTGGACCGCACCTATGCAAGTAATGAGTTACATAAATAGAAATATAAGAACCCCACTAATATTATCAACTATTATTCTATAAGTTATAAAGCATATGGAAAGACATGAGTGCAAATAAAGATGAAGGTGACCTTCATACCATTTATACAATGTAAACTGGAATATAAATTAACTTAAGCAGAATAATCACTCTGATGTTGTCCCCTGTTATATTAGGTAGCACATAGGAATCAAGCAAAATAAGCAGTACATGAGTCACCAGGCTGAGTAATCATCATGGTATACTGAAATATATGTTTCACCAAACATAAATATATGTTTCCTCATACACAAGGGAAAAACTGACTCATAAAAACTTTCCTCCTGATAATAAAGAGTTTAACCCTAGCTGTAGTCGGTAGGAGGCAGAAGAAGAGAAAAACTTTAAAAAAAAAGATTATATATACATAAATACCTAGCTGTAACAAATATATATATATATATATATATATATATGTATGAAGGCTGAAACGATCGTCTGGGGTTTCTGTGTTCCTTGTTCAGAGAGGGATTGCCTGGTATTTCGGCGCTGGACTGACCGTAATAGGCGGGATCAGACTGATATACTACAGGAAAGTTCTACTCTGTGAAAATCATTGCTGGGCTAAAAGAAGTTGCACCCAGGTGGTAAATCGCCATAGAACAGGCTAACAATGGTATTGAGCTGATTGTTCGTTCCTGTGAGTGCATTTCTCTCTGTGTGTATTTAGTCTCCCTATGGGAAAAAGGGGCAACCAGACGCGGACTCCTTGCTCAGTGTGCTTAGAGGAATACTGCTACACCTCACTGACGAGGCCCAATGAAGGCCGAAACGATCGTCTGGGGTTGCTGTGTTCCTTGTTCAGAGAGGGATTGCCTGGTATTTCGGCGCTGGACTGACCGTAATAGGCGAGATCAGACTGATATACTACAGGAAAGTTCTACTCTGTGAAAATCATTGCTGGGCTAAAAGAAGTTGCACCCAGGTGGTAAATCGCCATAGAACAGGCTAACAATGGTATTGAGCTGATTGTTCGTTCCTGTGAGTGCATTTCTCTCTGTGTGTATTTAGTCTCCCTATGGGAAAAAGGGGCAACCAGACGTGGACTCCTTGCTCAGTGTGCTTAGAGGAATACTGCCACACCTCACTGACGAGGCCCAATGAAGGCCGAAACGATCGTCTGGGGTTGCTGTGTTCCTTGTTCAGAGAGGGATTGCCTGGTATTTCGGCGCTGGACTGACTGTAATAGGGGGGATCAGACTGATATACTACAGGAAAGTTCTACTCTGTGAAAATCATTGCTGGGCTAAAAGAAGTTGCACCCAGGTGGTAAATCGCCATAGAACAGGCTAACAATGGTATTGAGCTGTTCGTTCCTGTGAGTGCATTTCTCTCTGTGTGTATATATATATGTAGAGGGGATATCAGTAGAGGGCACCTCGACAGATGTATAGCTGGGAATTTCGGAGAAAACACAAATATTATGATAGATTAAGCCCAACTTGCACAGAGATATGTGACATATAAAATACAATTGAGCCTTTACTCCCATCCGGTGGTACAAAATGGTAATTACATCTTCCACACGCAAAAAAATAAAGAAATATATAATTTTCAGGCTAAATTCCGCAATGTGGTGTATTGTGATATAAATAAATAAATGAGATCTATGGGGCTTAAAATGGTAAATTTTCTGCCTATCTATCCCAGGTAACCCTTATTAGAGACAACACAACATTGCATAAAACATCTGTAAGTTTTAAAAGAAGTAAACAATCACATTTGAAGATGGTAATTAAAAGCTAGTCAAATAATACTCCATAGCTCATCAGAATCAGTCTAAGACCTCATAGAAGTAGCCCCTGTATTATGCAAACCACCAGAGAATGGAGAATATAAGCATATTAGAATGTGAGTTATAGAACTTTTTACCCTACGCCAGTTCTCAGAGTTATAGGCAGAAAGCTTTCAAGCAGGAACATGTGGCAATAACAAGTCGGTATTTGACTAAGCTTGCTAAATTCCCACCACAGCAGTAAAGTAATTAATTTCTTCTTAATGTCCATGTCTTGTAGGCTTCCCATAAAGTCAATGAACACATTTTCCTTACATAGAAGTGTCACAGTTCCATTTGTCATGTCGGTCGGTCTCCTGATACAGGGGATCATGATGTTGGAGAGTCACATCGCCCTTAGAAATTGTCCAATTTTTCTTCTGTCTCCTGGTAGCTGTCACAAACAGCTTTCGTTGCCTTAGAGAGGCCGACTCCTCAAGAGACCGTGTAAAGTGCTGGGGGAGTGTGTTCGCTACAGGACCCTCACCTCCTTTCTGAGACACAATAACCGGCTCTCTCAGGGCTTCGCTCAGTAGCAAGGTGAGGTGCAGATAGGGTTTTGCACTTGCGGGTATGAGCGCAGCCACCACAATTTGTACATCCAAGGTCTCCGTTATACACACATGGCTAGAGGCAATCTCTGGATGAAGCCCTCCATTACTCATATTGATGGCCACCTCCAGTGCTCCTTTTACTGCTGGGAGAGCCTCAGAAACCACATACAGGGGTTTTGTTGGAGTTTCGTCCGATAACGTAGCTGCGATGGCATCATATTGGTTGCACTCAGGGGCAGTCAGATAGCTGCTCATGAAGGAAGTTTCTAAGAGGGCTTGAAATGCTTTATTTAGGGTTTCTGAAAATGCCTTTTGGTGAGTGCGAAGCAAACTGCGTAGCTCACTCAGTAAATCAACAGGTTCCATGATAGGAATGTTCGTAGCTGGGGTACTTAGTGTGAACTGCTGGCTATCCTATTTTAGGATATCGTAACCCCGGAGTTCAGGGGGGGGGGGGGTTAATGTTGCGGCAGCAACAGACCTACGCTCCAAATCCTTTGCAGGCACTTCTTCTATCTCTGGACTTACTGCGTAGGTGCAGAAGTTTTTCAAGATGGCTTCAGGACTTGAGAAGAAGTGTGTCACGTAGCTGACTCAACAAACATAGGCAAAAACTTTGTCAAATTTATCCACTCTTAGAGTTTGGCTGTTAATAGTAGTAGAAAGCTGCTACAGGGTAGGAAATGTCAAGATTTTCCACAAATAATTCTTATAATTAGTGTCTGTCTCAGAGAGCTTCATTGAGACACATCTTGCCGCATTAAGTGTAGGCTCCGCCCCCCGTTATCAGATTTTTGAAGTCATTATTTGTACATTTAAACATATGATTATTATACGCACATAATGCTATACTTGTCATTTTACATGTACTTCTTTACACATTTAATTTGTCTATACATTCAGATGTGTGGTATATTATTTGTACAGCATTTATCACAATTTTATGTAACCATTTTTATTTACAATTCTGACCTCTTAAATTATATTTGAAAATTGTATTTATTTTCCAAACAAACATTGTCTTTAGCTTATAGGATAGTCTTTAAGTCTCATTAACATAAGAGTGATGGCCCATTTGTTTGTAATTCCATTCACCAAAGTATAAACAAAATCTTAGACAATGGGATTCCACTCTTTAGAGTAGGGACAAAAGGTCTCTTTTGTGTTGACAAACACCCCAGGTTACTTCCTCTGGAAAGTTAACTCTTGGACAACATCTGATCCAAGATATGTTACATTGTTATCTTATGAGTCATGGAGGTGTGGTAAATGAAAGCCAAATGCTCCTTTTAAAGCATTTGAGTTTGTTTAATTAAAATACCAGATCCAAGATGATTTTAAATACCATTTCCTGTATTAAATGAATTCTTCTTATAACTTGATAAAATAATTCTTCTGATATAGATAATTCCCCACAAGTGATGTAACAGTGGCAAGAAACCATGAGCTAGTGACGTATGGGATATACAATCCTACCAGGAGGGGGCAAAGTTTCCCAACCCCCAAAATGCCTATAAATACACCTCCCACCTCACTCATACCTCAGTTTAACATATAGCCAAGAAGTGAGGTGTAAAAAAAGGTGTAAAAAGCATACAAAAAGAGGAACTGGAAAAAATAATGTGCTTTATACAAACAAAATCATAACCACAAAAAAAGGTGGGTCTCATGGACTCTTGCCACTAAGAAAGAAATTAATTTATCAGGTAAGTTCTTACATAAATTATGTTTTCTTTCATGTAAGTGGCAAGAGTCTGTGAACTAGTGACGTATGGGATATAATACCCAAGATGCGGAAGTCCACGAGTCACTAGAGAGGGAGGGATAAAATAAAAACAGCTATTTAAGCTGAGAATATAAATCCAAAACAAAATAAATTAAATTTTCTTAAAAAATTCAGAAAAACTAAAATCAAAGGCATTAGAATCAAACTGAGACAACTGCCTGAAGAACCTTTCTACCAAAGGCTGCTTCCGAAGAAGCAAACACATCAAAAGAGTAACATTTAGTAAAAGTATGCAAACGAGACCAAGTTTCTGCTTTGCAAATTTGATCAACTGAAGCTTCATTCTTAAGAGCCCAAGAAGTGGCAACTGATCTAGTAGAATGAGCTGTAATTCACTGAGGCGGAGACTGCCCCGCCTCCAAATAAGCTTTGTGAATCAAAAGTCTCAACCAAGAAGCCAGAGAAATAGCAGAAGCTTTCTGATCTTTCCTGGAGCCAGAAAAAATAACAAATAGACGAGAAGTCTTTCTGAAATATTTAGTAGCCTCAACATAATATTTCAAAGCTCTTACCACATCCAAAGAAGGTAAAGACCTTCAAGAGTATTAGGATTAGGACACAAAGAAGGAACAACAATTCTTCCTTCTTTGCAATAAATGCAATAAATAGAAGCATTTTGTGTCATCGCGAGCCTAATTTGCCTGCAAAAATTTTGAAAAAACAGACCAAAGTAACAACTAGCTGGAACCCCAGGTAAGAAAAAAATTACTAATCTTCTCCCAAAACATAATTTTCCATGCTGAAACTGCAAGACTGCAAAGGGAAATAAACATAAACCTGACTCATGGCAAATATATGCAATATATATTAAAACTTTAAAATAAAAAGTGCCAAACATAGCTGAGAGTGTCTTAAAAAGACATACACTTACCTGAAGACACCCATCCAAGTAATGGTAGAGGAGTTTAATGTTGATCTGTAAAGGGAGGTGGCAGATGAATCCCCACAACCAAATTTACAGAGAGCCTTAGAATAGATTTCCCATAGGTGAAAACATGGCATCATCAGGCAATACTCCCTTCAAATCCCTCAAACACTGTACTTTGAGATGAATTAGGCTTCAAAATGCATAGAAGCGCTTTTCACAAAATAAATCAAGCATGACTTGCTTCACCATCCTCCAATGAAGGCAAAGTTTGTAAAACTGAGGTATGAGTGAGGTTGGAGAAAAATGAATAACAGGGGACCGCCCATAGACGAAAAAACATGCAGGGGCCATGGACTCTCCCTATCCGGTAGGAAAGGAATTTATCTGGTAAGCATAAATTATGTTTTCCTTCTTAAGATAGGGGAGTCCACGGCTTCATTCCTTACTGTTGGGAAAAATATACCCAAGCTCCAGAGGACACTGAATGAATAACGGGAGGGAACAAAAAGGAAGAGACGAACCCTATTCTGAGGGCAAAACTTTTCTCCTGAAAGTTGCTTCAGCTGAAGCAAAAACATCAAACTTGTAAAATATTGAAAAAGTATGTAAGGAGGACCAAGTAGCCGCCTTACAAATCTGATCCATAGAGGCCTCATTCTTAAAGGCCCAAGAGGAAGCCACTGCTCTAGTGGAAGGAGCCGTTATCCTCTCAGGAGGACGATGTCCCACTGTCTCGTAAGCTAACCAGATGACACTCCTTAACCAAAAAGATAGGAAAGCCGAAGTAGCCTTCTGCCCCTTACACTTCCCCAAATAGACAACAAACAAAGAAGAAGATTGTCTAAACTCCTTAGTAGCCTGAAGATAGAACTTCAAGGCGCGAACCACATCCAAATTGTGAAGTAAGCATTCCTTTGATGAAGAAGGATTAGGACACAAGGAAGGAACCACAATCTCCTGATTGACGTTGCGATCTGACACAACCTTAGGAAAAAACACTAATTTAGTACGTATCTGCATGAAAAATCAGATAAGGGGGCTCACATTGCAAAGCAGAGATCTCAGAAACTCTGTGCGCATAGGTAATAGCCTCAGATAATCCGTCAGCTTTAGAGAATCTAGATTTTAGTGAAAAAATGGACCTTGTATCAGCAGGTCTCTGCAAAAAGGTAACTTCCACGGAGATGAGGACATCCCCACTAGATCAGAGAACTACATCCTTCGCGGCCACGATGGAGCAATCAGGATTACTGATACCCGCTCCTGCTTGATGCGGGCCCCCACGAGCAAGAAGCGGTAATGGAGGAAAAAGATATATGAGTTTGAACCTCCAGGGCACTGCTAGTGCATCTATTAGATTCACTTGGGGATCCCTCGACTTCGACCCGTACCTGGATAGCTTGGTATTGAGACGGGATGCCATGAGATCTATCTCCGGCGTCAACACTTGCTGCATATCTCTGCAAACACCTCAGGATGGAGACACCATTCCCCTGGATGGAAGGATTGCCTGCTGAGAAAATCTGCCTCCCAGTTGTCCACACCGGAATGTGGATAGCTGACAGCGAACAGCTGTGGGCCTCCGCCCACTACAGAATCTGAGATACTTCCTTCATCGCCAAGGAACTTCTCGTTCCCCCCTGATGGGTGATGTAAGCCACTGAGGTTATATTGTCTGATTGGAATCTGTTAAACTAGGACGAACCAGAAGTGGCCAAGCCTTCAAGGCCTTAAGGATTGCCTGTAGTTCCAAAATATTGATCAGGAGTGAGGACTCCTCCTGAGTCCACAACACCCGTGCCTTCCTGGCACCCCAAACAGCTCCCCATCCGTATAAGCTTGCGTCCATAGTCACAATCTCCCAGGATGGTCTTAATAAGCATGTCCCTCGGGACAGATGATCTGGACAAAGCCACCAAGAGAGCAATTCTCTTAAAACGGCTGTCTAATACAATCTGTTGAAACAGATCTGAATGATCGCCGCACAGTTTTGAAGGTCTGAGACGGAACCTGGCAAAAGGAATGATGTCCATGCAGGACACCATAAGACCAATCACCTCCATACACTGAGCCACAGAGGGACTCAAGGAGGTCCGGAGGGCAAGACATGCCGAAGTTAGCTTGCAACATCTCTAGTCTGTTAGAAATATCCTCATGGATATGGAGTCTATTACAGTACCCAAGAATTCCACCCTGGTACTTGGGATAAAAGAACTATTTTCCAGGTTTATCTTCCATCGAAGAAGACTGAGAAGGGACTCAGAGAATTCTTCCGCAAGATGAAAGATTGGTGCTTGCACCAGAATATCGTCCAAGTATGGGGCTACTGCAATACCCTGAGTTCTGGCAACGGCTAGAAGAGCCCCCAGAACCTTTGTAAAGATTCATGGAGCAGTAGCTAGGCCAAAAGGGGAATGAACTGGAAGCGCTGGTCCAGGAATGCAAACCTCAGAAACTGAAAGTGTTCCCTGTGGATTGGAACATGAAGGTAAGCGTCCTTAAGATCTATAGTGGTCATAAACTGGCCTTCCTGAATTAAAGGAAGGATGGACCTTATCGTCTCCATCTTGAAGGAAGGGACACTGAGAAATTTGTTTAAGCACTTTAGGTCCAGAATTGGGCAGAAAGTTCCCTCCTTCTTTGGGACCACGAAAAGGTTTGAATAAAAACCCAAATCTCTTTCTTCAATAGCACCGGGACAACAACTCCTAAGGAGGATAGATCCTATTCGCACCCTAGAAAGGCATCCCTCTTTTCTGGTCTGGTAGACAGGTTTGAGAGAAGGAATCTGCCCCTTGGTGGATGAGATTTGAAGCCTATCTTGTATCCCTGAGATACCACCTCCAGGACCCATGGGCCCTTTATGTCCTTGAACCAGGTGTCTGAAAAAAAGAGACAGTCTGCCCCCTACACAATCCGATAACGGATCGGGGGCTGCACCTTGTTTTCGTCTGGCTTTTTATTCTGCTTGGATTTATTCCAGGACTGAGCCATCTTCCAAGTACTCTTGGGTTGCTCGGGCTTGGAGGAAGATTGTTGTCTTTGGGATTTGTCAGAACGAAAAGGAACTATATCCGCAGACCATGTCTTCAACCAGAGCACCCAGCAGGCTAGGACTGCAAACCCAGAGGCCTTTGCATTTAGGAAAATAATGATGCATGTTCACATCACAGATAAAAGAATTAGCAATTCTCAGAGCTTTAATTCTGTCTTGAATATCCTCGAGGGGAGACTCCACCTCAATGAGTTCCGACAAAAAGTTGCACCAGTAGGTAGCCGCTCCGGCAACTGCAGCAGCCAGTTGAAACAAAAATCCTGTATGTTGAAACATCTTTCTCAGAAAGGTTTCCATTTTCTTATCCATCGGCTCTCTGAATGAAGAACTATCCTCAAGAGGTATAGTAGTACGTTTAGCAAGCATAAAGATAGCACCATCCACCTTAGGAATGGAGCCCCAAAAATCCAGTTGAGAGTCCAGGACCGGGAACAACTTTTTAAAAGTAGACGAGGGGGAAGAGGAAGAACCAATTCTTTCCCATTCATTCTTAACAATGTTCACCATCTTAACTGGCACAGGAAAAGTCAAAGGAACTTTCCTGTCTTCGTAAACTCTGTCTAACTTAGGTATCATAGGTTCTTCAGGCAGCGCGGCCTCTGGAACCTCTAACGTAGACAGAACCTCCTTTAATAAAAAACTCAAGTGCTCCATTTGAAATCTAAAGGATGGTTCCTCCGCAACAGGAGGCTTAGACGCTAAGGACTTCGACCCAGAAAGTTCACCCTCTGAAGCTACAGAGGTTAACTCATCATTGGATAACTGGGACATAATAGCTAAAGCCAATAAATATTTAGATGACTACGGGTCAGGAGAGCTATATTTAACCTTTCTCTTGCGTTTGTTAGAGTGAGGTAATGCACTGAGGGCCGCAGACACCGCCGCTTGTAACTGCGTGGCAAAGTCTGCAGGAAGAAGGCCCCCTACGAATGGAGGATTAGATGTGCTACGGGAAACTGCATATGGAGTGGATAATGTAGCAAGGGTAGTAATCTCACGGGACGCCGAGTCCTGAGAGGTAGACGGCTCAGAGGGACTAAGAGCCTTAGAAGGCTTGTCTCCCTTCTTAACAAAAGGAGAAAGGTATTTGGTGCGCAAGTCCTACCCCTGCATATACACTACTCTGTTCCCATATACAGTGTTAGAAAGACAAGTTAGATATAAAATGTGTGTGTAAATGCGCTATACAGCAATGGGGATGACTGAAAATTATTAATAGGGGTTTTTTAGATGTCTGCTATGAGGCTATGATATCTAAAAACAAGGCTAATCAATTCACAAAGATGGATAAAATATTAAAAAATATTTGGTATTAATTGATGCAATGTAACAATTGATGCAATGTAACAATTTAAGCAATAAAACAATTTATTCAATAAACAATTCATATGAATATAAAACAAATTAATAAGATAGTGAAACTGTGACCGGTCACATATAACAAAAAATATATATAAAAAGTCTTAGGAATTCTTCTTAGAAATGTGCAACTGGATATTTAGAACCATATGGGTCTTTTTTTCACATTTATGAATGACTTAAGGGTCGTGATAAGATAAACTAAAGGATGCAATCACTGAAATAAATTAAAGGGAGCAATCACTGGTTAATAATTTCTAATGATGCTTCATGCATATAATTGTGTCTGATGTTCCTTTTTCTTTTACACAGTCCTGAACCCTCTAATTCGTAAGTTAAGTGTGATGTTCCAAGTAGGATTTGTATTACGCCGTTCTTTGACAAAGTGGTATAAATAACATGAATGATTCCTTATAATGTACTGTGTACGTCTACCACACTGCCGGGCTGATACACTTCTGAGTGCTTACCTGTTCTTCTGTGGGCACATTTCAAACCCTCCTCCGGTAGCACAAGTGTCTCTACAGCTCGCGGCTAGTCGGTGACGTCACACGCAACGTCCGGGACTTTAAACAAAGTAGATCCGTCCGGTATCTTACTCTTCAACTCTGCGCAGAGTGTTTCGTTGTTGAAAGTAGTTCCACTTTGTATCTTCAGCAATCCTCTGATTCCTCAGATCAAACAGATTTGGAAATTTTTTTATTGTATCTTACACTTTGCCACCGGACGGATCTACTTTGTTTAAAGTCCCGGACGTTGCGTGTGACGTCACCGACTAAGGAATCATTCATGTTATTTATACCACTTTTTCAAAGAACGGCGTAATACAAATCCTACTTGGAACATCACACTTAACTTACGAATTAGAGGGTTCAGGACTGTGTAAAAGAAAAAGGAACATCAGACACAATTATATGCATCACGCATCATTAGAAATTATTAACCAGTGATTGCTCCCTTTATTTCAGTGATTGCATCCTTTAGTTTATCTTACTACTTAGGAAGAAATAAAGAATCACGACCTATATGGTTCTAAATATACAGTTGCACATTTCTAAGAAGAATTCCTAAGACTTTTTATATATATTTTTTGTTATATGTGACCGGTCACAGTTTCACTATCTGATTCATTTGTTTTATATTCATATGAATTGCTTTATTGAATAAATTGTTTTATTGCTTAAAATGTTACATTGCATCAATTAATACCAAATATGTTTTAATATTTTATCCATCTTTGTGAATTGATTAGCCTTGTTTTTAGATATCATAGCCCCATAGCAGACATCTAAAAAAACCCTATTAATAATTTTCAGTCATCCCCATTGCTGTATAGCACATTTACACACACATTTTATATCTAACTTGTCTCCCTTCTTAGACTTTATAATGGTTTTAAGGCATGTGGAACATAATTGAGTGGGCGGGATAACCACGGCCTCCTCACAATATAAACAGGTATGTATAAGTACAGAAGGAGTACCTTCTAACATGTCAGAGTCCTCCATAGCTCAGGTAATACCCACAGAAGGACAAAAAAATAATTATAGAAAACTGCACCTTTATACTCACAATGGCTGGGGCACTCACCACCTCTTAGACCCAGACAGTTAACAGAGGAAATGCTTTTTTCAGGTTCAAGTCTCAGCCGAAATGGAGGAAATGAACATAAACCACACCCGGTCACATGGAGTGCAAGACAGTACTTTCCCTGTTATTACAAGTACAACAAGTAATAGGAGCTGTGCAACACTTTCAAAAACGAAAGTGAAACTTAAAAGTGAAACCTGTTTGTTCCAGCCAAAAACACACAGTCTATCAGCCCAGGAAAAAAAAAATCACACAAAGCAGCATGTAAATAATTAATACAATGATTAATTACCCCAACTGTTCAATAACCCCCCTTCAGAGGATATTAACCCTGGATCCTATCAAGATATGAAGGAGCCACACTGTGACCCTGTTATAGCGTTTTATGTGTAAAATTTGAAACAATCTTACCTCCAGGATCCATGCTGTGGAACAGAACACAGCTTTTCAAGTGTGACAATCTTATAACAGTACTCCTGACATGGACTTGAGTGAGAGAAAGCAGGCAGTGAAACTCGTCAACACTGATTGCTTAGGAGCTGTAGCAGTAGTCTGGATAGTTTCGCAGAAAAACTTTCCCTGCATCTCCAGACTCTAACTTTTATCAATACTCTCACTGAGAGGTTGATATGACTACTTAAAACTCCAGTTCTATCTCTAAGGGCAGATACCCTTTTTTAGGACTCTCCGAATCTTCTGACACTTCTCTACCACCTCCTAACGTGACGAAAGGCAAAGAATTACTGGGGGATAGGGGAAGTGAGAGGGATATTTAAGCCTTTGGCTGGGGTGTCTTTGCCTCCTCCTGGTGGCCAGGTTTTGTATTTCCCAAAAGTAATGAATGAAGTTGTGGACTCTCCCTATCTTAGGAAGGAAAACAATAATCTCCTGGCATTGTCATGCATAAGGAGACCAACAATCCCTTTCAAGTGTAGCACAGCAGCTTTCGCTGGCCAGAGCTGTGCCATTTTATCATGATTGTGATTTCAAAAAGGTCACCATCCCCATCAGATGATATTAGCAAGAACTTTCCCTTGCTAGCAGCAGAGGACAAGTGTCTTCCTCTGAGGATAGAGGTGATGTCTGTTGTGCTGAGGTCTGTGAGCTTTTATAGTCACTAACTGGGGTCACCAAATGATGTTACAAAGAGTCTTCACTGGCATGCCATTCATAAAGAGAGGTGTCAGAAAAAGGCAAGCTGCCCTTTAACTGAGCAACAGCCGTTATCCATGGTAATTGAGGGACATGACAAAGTCGCTATCACTGACATGTCACAGCTGCCTGGGACCTAAGCATGCATTCTGAGATATGCTGCATATGCTAAGATAGCAGTCTACAGTATTTAAAGGTCAAGTGGTTGAAAAGCTTGTGGGTTAACCTTTTGTCTGATAGAGGCATCAAGAACTACAGCATATCTCTTATGAGTCAGCTGGGACCTTTTTACAACGGAGCAACAGTTTAGTGTGGCTAAAAACTGAGCATTTGGCAACTGGAAGATGATTAGCAAACACTAACTAGACAATTATGATGATGACAATTGAAAACTCTATAATGGATCCGAAACCTTTTTTATATGCAAAGAACTTGATGCCGATTGACAAGCTGGGGAACCTTTCGTAGTTAGAACCGACCTCCGGCCACATAGTCCTCCCCTTTATGTGGTTTCTTCCTGGTGTCTAGAGAGAGTGATGGAGTAGACCCCTCAAGGTCTGACACCTCTTTGAAGCTGATTATGAGGATGGTGCCAGAATGTGGTAGTCAAGTGGTCAATGTTAAGATGGAGCAATTTGTTGGCACTACCTGGACAGGTATTCAGAACTGTAGAACAACTTCTACTTACACCTTTCAGACTAACGGAGGTGGGTTGTTGTAACGGAACTGGGACAGATTGTAAGGGTGACTGCTACTCATGAACACACTGCACGAGATCACTTTTTGGAGAGAAGCAGTAGATTGTCTTGGGCTGTTGCAGCAAGAGAAAATATTTAAGCCCTTCTTTGGGAGAAGCAGTGCTATAGCTCTGGGTCTCCTGTTCTGGAGGGCTGTAGGGTTGATTGGGATATCCTGTCTTGGTTTGGGACAGTGTCAGTCAGTACACAAGAAAGTTTGATAACTGCAGCCATAGCAGGTTGGAGAGTTAAGAGTGGGCTGGTTGTACTCTAAGACAGGGGTCAGCAACCTTGGGCCCCCAGATGGAACTACATTTACCATGACGCTGAGACACTCTTTAGGTTGTCTGAGCATTATGGGAAATGTAGTTCCAAAACATCTGGGGGTCCAAGAATGCTGACCCCTGCTCTAAGCCACTGCAGGATAGCTAAAAACATAAATTATGCTTACCTGATAATTTCATTTCCATCTGTGAGAGGAGAGTCCACTGCTTCATTCATTACTTGTGAGAATTAAGAATCTGGGCAGCAGGAGGAGGCAAAGACACCCCACTCAAAGGCTTAAATACCCCCCCCCCCCACACTCCCCTCACCCCCCAGTCATTCTGCCAAGGGAACAAGAAACAGTAGGAGAAACATCAGGGTATAAATGGTGCAAGAAGAATAAAATTAAATTTAGGTCCACCCACCAGAGAAATGGGCGGGGGCAGTGGACTCTCCTCCCACAGATGGAAATGAAATTATCAGGTAAGCATAATTTATGTTTTCCATCTTAATGGGAGGAGAGTCCACTGCTTCATTCATTACTTGTGGGAACAAATACTCAAGTTCTAGAGGACACTGAATGAAAAAAATGGGAGGGCAAAGGAGGCGGACCCTAAACGGAGGGCAACACAGCCTGCAGAACCTTTCTCCCAAAAGCTGCTTCAGCCGAAGCAAAAATGTAAAATTTATAAAATTTTGCAAAAGTATGTAAGGAAGACCAAGTGGCCGCCTTACAAATCTGCTTCATAGAAGCCTCATTCTTAAAGGCCCAAGAAGAGGCCACAGCTCTAGTCGAGTGAGTTGTAATCTTCTGAGGAGGCTTGTGTCCCGCTGTCTCATATGCCAGACGGATCATACTCCTCAATCAAAAGGATAGAGTAGTGGCAGAGGCCCTTTGCCCCCTACGCTTCCCTGAGTACACAACAAATAAGGACGAAGTCTGTCTGAACTCCTTCATAGCCTGAAGATAAATCTTCAAAGCCCGAACCACGTCCAGATTATGAAATAACCTCTCCTTCTAAGAAGGGTTAGGACACAAAGAAAGAACTACTATTTCTTGATTAATGTTACGACTCGATACCACCTTGGGAAGGAATCCCAATCCAGTGCGAAGAACAGCCTTATCAGCATGAAAAACCAAGTAGGGCGGTTCACATTTCAAGAACACCAACTCAGAGACTATGGGTTGCCGATGCAATAGCCAGTAATAACAGGACTTTCCATAAAAGAACCTTAATGTCAAGAGAAAGCATAGGCTCAAACCGAGCCCTCTACAAAACCTTAAGAACCAAGTTTAAGCTCCAAGGAGGAGCCGGGTTCCTGAAGAAAGGCCTGATCCTAACCAGAGCCTCAACAAAGGACTGAATGTCAGGAGGCTCCGCAAGCTTCTTATGCAACAGTACAGATAAAGCCGAGATCTGTCTCCTTAGGGAACTGGTGGCAAGGCCTTTATCCAGACCATCTGCAAACCACATCCTCCTCGGCCACGATGGAGCAATCAGAATAGCCAAAGCTTGCTCCTGCTTGATGCGGGTCACTACACGAGGTAGAAGAGGCAACAGTGGAAATATGTAAATTAGGTTGAAGTCCCAGGGTACTGCCAAGGCATCTATCAGTTGCACCTGGGGATCCCTGGATCGCCACCCATATCTGGGTAGCTTGCAATTGAGTCTGGGCGCCATTAGGTCTATCTCCAGCGTCCCCCATCTGCTGCAGGTCTCTGTGAACATGTCGGGATGGAGAAACCATTCCCCAGGATGAAACTTCTGTCTGCTCAGAAAATCCGCTTCCCAGTTGTCCACACCCGGAATGTGGATCGCTGAGAGCAAACAATTGTGAGTCTCTGCCCATTCCAGAATCCGAGATACTTCCCTCATGGCTAGGGAGCTTCTCGTCCCCCCCTGGTGGTTTATGTAAGCCACCGAGGTAATGTTGTCCAATTGGAATCTGATTAATCGAGTCAACCCCAGAAGGGGCCAAGCCCTCAGAGTGTTGAATATCGCTCGAATTTCCAAAATATTTATAGGTAGACTCGACTCCTCTCGAGTCCATCTGCCCTGTGCCTTTCTGGCACCCCAAATAGCTTACCATCCTGATAGACTTGCATCCGTGGTCACAATCTCCCAGGATGGTCTCAAAAACAATGTCCCCTGAGACAACTGCCCCAGTCGGGTCCACCAAGATAGGGACTCCCTCAACGGGCTGTCCAGAGATATCTGTTGGGACAGATCTGAATGATCGCCATTCCATTGTCTCAACATGCACAGCTGAAGAGGTCTGAGATGGAAACTGGCGAATGGAATGACATCTATGCTGGATACCATGAGCCCGATCACCTCCATACACCTGGCCATGATGTCCTGGAGGATGTCTGAAGAGCTAGACAGTTGGAAACAAGCTTGCAATGTCTCTGATCTGTCAAGAATATCTTCATGGCTGAAGAATCTATTATCGTACCCAGGAATTCCACCCTGTTCCTGAGGACCAATGAACTCTTTCCTTCATTTATCTTCCACCCCTGGGAAGGAGAAGGAGAAAAGCTCTCGAGTGAACCTCTGCAAGACTGTAGGACGGAGCCTGGACCAGGATATCGTACAGTTAAGGTGCCACTGCAATCCCTCTGGCTCTCGTTACTGTGAGAAGAGCTCCCAGAACCTTTGTAAAGACTCTTGGGGCAGTCGCCAGACCAAATGGAAGGGCCACAAACTGGAAGTGCTGGTCTAAAAAAGCGAATCTTAGAAACCTGAAGTGATCCTTGTGGATTGGAACGTAAAGATAAGCGTCCCTCAGGTCTATAGTCATCATGAATTGCCCCTCTTGAACCAGGGGCAAAAATGACCAGATCGTCTCGATCTTGAACGATGGAACTGACAAAAACTTGTTTAGGGCCTTTAGGTCCAGAATTGGACGAAACGTGCCCTCCTTCTTTGGGACCACGAAAAGGTTTGAATAATACCCCAGACCCTCTTTGTGCCGGAGGGAAGGCATCTCTCTTTTCTGGTCTTGAAGATATGTTTGACAGGATGAATCTGTCTCTGGGCGGATATGACTTGAAACCCATCCTGTAACCATGGGGGGGTACAACCTCCAGAACCCAAGGGTCTATAACGTCTCTTCTCCAGGCCTCCGCAAAAAGAGATAGTCTGCCCCTACCTCATCCGAGGACGGGTCGGGGGCCGCCCCTTCATGCCGTCTTTGACTCGGCGGGCTTCTTGTTCTGCTTGGACTTGTTCCAAGAGTTAGCTGGCTTCCAAGATCCCTTGGATTGCTCAGACTTTGCGACAGGCTGCTGGCACTAAAACTTGTCCTCATGAAAGGGACGAAATGTAGACCCCTTAGGTTTAGCCTTCTTATCCTGAGGCAAGAAGGTACCCTTGCCACCCATGACCGTAGATATGATAGGATCCAGGTCCGGGCCAAACAAAACTTTCCCTTTGAATGGGAGGGAAAGCAAGTGCGACTTAGAAGTCATGTCAGCAGACCACAAATTTAGCCAAAATTGCAATTAATATAAATATAATATTGCATTTATCAAAGCATAGGTCAGTGTCATAAGAATTGATGTATTGTACCTTTAAATCCAAATTGGTTCTCAGAATTTCCACCAATTATACCCCAGAAGGGGGTTTTTAAGTTTGAATGTGTGCAGTGTATTTTAGGACTATGAGTACGGCGTTTGCCGAAACATGTTAGTCTTTTTTGCTTAAGGGTACATACCCTCTATGTTTTAAAGTTTTTCAATTAAAGAGACTTTTAACTTTTAAATCAGCTACTGACGATTCCGTTTTTTTTCATGCTTTGCAACATTGCCTAAGTCAGTAGCTGAAGCTGCACTGCAGTCCGGACCTTCCCACTACCTCCCTTTGGATGGACCCACTTAACTGCCTAAACCAAGGGAATGCGGTTTATCATTGGCATCTGAGAGTAACAACTGAACACTCGATAAGACAGCAGGAGCTGTGAAATAAAGGTTTGCATATTCACCTGTTTAAATTTTCTCAGACTCGTTACCCCATCTACTCACAGCATACCGGTAACCAGGAAGTGACGTCACAGCAGACGCAAGGACACAGAACACGCTGAATCCGCATTGTGTAGACGGACAGGAGTCGGGAACAGCGGTTGGAGAGATTACAGAGATCCCGGGCCTGAGGTATTGTTGTAGAGGGGTATTGAAGGGAGCTGAGAGGTAGTGAGCTCTTGGGAGCACAAGACAAATAACCGTGATATTGATATCTTTACAAGTGCCGTTGCATACTATTACTTAAGTACAAAATACAGTGATACACCGCAGCTTGGGGGCATTTGTTTAAGTGGTAAACAGCGCTATATATATATATATATATATATATATATATATATATATACACATATTACAATTGTGGATAAGAGCGTTTATGTGTTTACATACATACAAGAAAGAGGAACACTGATAAAGTCAATTAAAAGCCGATATTCCGGTTTTTATTTGGGAAGCTGTTTATGTATTTTTCTGGACATTATCCTGATTGGAAGCAGTTACTATTGTGTTACACTGAGCCATATTCTTTTTTTCTAATTGTTACAACCTCCAGAACCCAAGGGTCTATAACGTCTCTTCTCCAGGCCTCCGCAAAAAGAGATAGTCTGCCCCTACCTCATCCATCTTTGACTCGGCGGGCTTCTTGTTCTGCTTGGACTTGTTCCAAGAGTTAGCTGGCTTCCAAGATCCCTTGGATTGCTCAGACTTTGCGACAGGCTGCTGGTGCTAAAACTTGTCCACACGAAAGGGACGAAATGGAGACCCCTTAGGTTTAGCCTTCTTATCCTGAGGCAAGAAGGCACCCTTGCCACCCATGACCGTAGATATGATAGAATCCAGGTCCGGGCCAAACAAAACTTTCCTTTGAATGGGAGGGAAAGCAAGCAAGACTTAGAAGTCATGTCAGCAGACCACAAATTTAGCCAGAGCCCTGTGGGCTAAAACGAAAAACCCGATGTCTTAGCATTCAGCTGAATAATCTGCATGTTAGCATCACAGATGAACGAATGCGCTACCCTTAAAACCTTTATTCGTTGTAGAATCTCATCGAGGGGAGTCTCCACCTCGACCATGGCTAATAGAGCATCACACCAGCCACCGCAGTGACTGCCGGTTGGAAAACGAACCCTGTGAGTTGGAACATCTTCCTTAAAATGGACTCCATCTTTTTTATCCATGGGTTCCTTGAAAAAGGAGCTATCCTCTAGTGGAATAGTCGTTCTCTTAGCGAGCGTGGCGATAGCACCATCCACCATAGGGACGGTTCCCCACGGTTCAAGCTGCACGTCTGGAATGGGGAAAAGCTTTTTAAAAGAAGAAGAGGGGGATAAAGGACAAACCAAGTTTCTCCTTTTTATTCTTAATAATGTTAGCCATCTTGACTGGAACCGGGAAGGCCTGGGGCACTACCCTGTCCTCGTAAACCCTATTAAGTTTAGGGATCGAAGGTTCCTCTGGTAGCTTCGGTTCCGGAACCTCCAACATAGCAAGCACCTCTTTCAGCAGAAAGCGCAAATGCTCCATCTTAAATTTAAAATCTGGTTCCTCCGCGGACGGGGGCCTAGAAGTAGCAGATTCCGACCCAAAAGCAACATCCTCCAATAACTCAGAGTTGTCCTCCTCAGCGGATAATCTGTCTGAGACATCCAGCGGAGTCGAAGACCTCAGAGACAGATAGCAGTGCCGTACTTTCCGTTTGCGCTTAGTAGGGCAAGGCATCGCATTAATGGCCGCAGAAACCGCCGTCTGTAACTGATCAGCGAAGTCTGGAGGCCAAAGGGCCCCTCCCGCAGGAGGATTAGAAGTGCCCTGGGGAACTGCTTGTGTAAACAGAGATGATTATAGGTGGACGGCTCAGTCGTACGAAATACTTTATTCTTTTTGGATATAGCAATATTGTCAAAGCATGTGGAACAGAGTTGCGTAGGCGGTTCGACTGGAACCTCCTCACAATATACACAGTTAATAGGTTTATATAAAGAGGGAGTATCCTCTAATATATCAGAGTCCTCCATAGCTTGCGCCTTTATTACGGACTTGATAAAAAAATAAATGGCACCTTTATATCCCAATGGCCGGGGCACTCACCACCTCTTATGACCCGGACTACAAGAAACAGCTTTCGTCTTCTCTGAACGCAGGTCGAGAAAGAGGAAGTTACAGAGGCCACACCCAGTCACATGGAGTGCCATGCAGGACTGCCAATACACTTGAGTCAGAGACGCACCAAAAAAACCTGTCTCAATCTCTCGCTAATGAACTGACTGTTCCACACTGACAGAGCCTCATCTCACACAAATGCAGCAGACACAATAAACAATATTATGCATAATAAAATCCCCCCTGTTCAATAACCCCCTTCCGAGGGTATTACCCTAGATTCTATAAAGATAAAGGAGCCACACTGTGACCCTGTCTTCTTGCATTATCAAATATATATAACTGAAACTATCTTACAAGAATCAATGCTGTGGAACAGGAACACGGCCCTTAAAGTGTGACAGGGTAGTAGCATTGCTCCTGACATGGACTTGAGAGAAGAAAAGCAGGCAGCGAAACTCATCAACGCTGATTGCTAATGAAGCTGTTAAACTGAGTCAGGATGTGTTTGCAGAAAGACTCTCCCTGCATCTCCAGACTAACATTCAACCATGCTCTCACTGAGAGACTGAGAAAGACTACTTAAAACTCCAATCCCATTTCGAAGAGTACTACCCTCCATAAGAGACTACTCCGAATCTTCCAACACTTCTCTGCCAACCTCCTGTGACAAAAAGGCAAAGAATGACTGGGAGATGAGGGAAGTGGGGGAGGTATTTAAGCCTTTGGCTGGAGTGTCTTTCCCTCCTCCTGGTGGCCAGGTTCTTAAATTCCACAAGGAATGAAGCAGTGGACTCTCCTCCCATTAAGATGGAAATTGCCACTTGCAGATACAAATATTCCGCAAGCTTGTTATAAGTAAACTATACAACATATTTTATATTTTTTTGCAGTGAAATAGCATCATCACAGTTAGTAGTCCCAGTGATGGTAACCATACTATACTATCAATGCATAGGTGCTATAAAACATGATTGAAGGCCTAGAGTTTTTTTTTATTACATTACAGTGTTATTCTACAGATTTACAGGCAGAATCTAATCTTGATTTTTATATAATAGCTTGTGCAGAATGGTATTATTTTATATAGTGAAAAAAATCAAGAAAATAGCGAGACGCACTCACTGAGACAGAACAATAGCTAGAAAAACTTCTGTGCTTGTCCACAAGGCCAGTGCCACTCAGGGTGCAGTCTCTTTTTGCATACTATGCCTTTTCACAGAGAAAAAATATCCTGTAACATATCAGTCTGATCCTGCCCAATGACAGTCCAGCACCGAAATACCAGGCAATTCTTCTCTGAACAAGACAAACAACAAACCCCAGACGTACGTTTCGGCCTCTCTTGGCCACAATAGGCCGAAACGATCGTCTGGGGTTGTTGTTTCTCTTGTTCAGAGAAGAATTGCCTGGTATTTTGGTGCTGGACTGTCATTGGGCAGGATCAGACTGATATGCTACAGGATATTTTTTCTCTGTGAAGGGGCATAGTGTGCTAAAAGAGTATGCACGCTGAGTGGCACCCTAAAATGAACAGGCACAGAAGTTTTTCTAGCTTTTGATCTGTCTCAGCTGAGTGCATCTCTCCCTCTTTTTATATTTATATAGTGAAAGTAATTAGCCTGAGCTGTATTCTTTAGCTGAGCAGTTCAGGCATTTTGCCCTTTTAAGTCCTATGCTCTCTGCACAATTTATAATATATATATATAATATTATTATATGTGTTCAAGGGTCCATGACAGGCCCAATGTAGCAAACAGAAGGTTAAAAACAAACAAACATGAGGTTTCTAATTATATTTGCTATTGCGTCAGACCTTTTTGATTTTTTATATATTCTCAGTTTAATTTGTAACTGACAACAATTTAAAAAAAATACTTTTATGGTTTGAAAATATACAAAAAAAATATATTTTACAAACATTAAAACTGAATAATAAAAACTATTTAAATAAAATAATAGTAAAATACATAACAGTTACATGAGGAAAAAAGAAGCAAATTTAAGAAGCAGGGGGGTACTCACTTTCCAAGGGGATTTTTGCAATAATTTTCCCTTTACAGCAATTAATAATATCATATAATTTTCTGTAAAATTACAGTTAATATGTTCCGATGTATAATCATAAATGAAGAATCTGATGATTGTATTTGATTTGGGTACACGTTTCATGTTTTAAATAAGTTTATTATTGTGCTGTAAAGGGGCTAAACACAGTCAGCTACGGACAGCAATACCCTACTGGGAGCTAGCAGAACACATCCAATTACCTTTTCATCTTCTTATTAAAACAAAAAATATGCACAGAAACTTTAACATTTAAAGAAGCTGTGCAAGCAGCCAAGCTTGGGTTTAAAAAGAGATTGTGGCTGTAGCATTTGGGATGGATTCAAATTTAAAAACCCTGCACTTTGCACACAAATTGTAATGGACTGAAATGAGTTTGAATATGAAAGCCCAGATCTGATAATCTGACAAATTGGAATAGAGGTCTGAGGAATAAATGGTTGTAATGAGCTTTTGAGTCACTGCTATAAAAACCAGGACCACTTGAGCAGATCAGAACATAGGAAATAAGTTTTATCTAATAGGCAAATAGCTAAAATTAA
Organism: Bombina bombina; assembly: GCF_027579735.1. Taxonomy (NCBI): domain Eukaryota; kingdom Metazoa; phylum Chordata; class Amphibia; order Anura; family Bombinatoridae; genus Bombina; species Bombina bombina. The sequence goes on along the minus strand of NC_069509.1, from coordinate 126,949,563 downwards.
AAATACATTTTTTTTATTAGTCTTCAGTTGGTCCTTTAATGTTGTTCCTTAGCTTTTCCATGAGTACAAGGCCATTTAGTGCTAGACGTCGGCAGTCATCATCAGGGTCTTTCTCAGCTACATCTATAAGGAAAAAAGAACTGGTGTGAAAAACGGTGAATAGTTCTCACGTAAAAAAATTAAATTTTATTCTTACCTGATAAATTATTTTCTTTCTTGATAGTGAGAGTCCACGAAATCCGATTCTTACATATGGGAATACATCACCCAAAGAATGAAGAGCATTCAACTAGAATTGACGCCAACAAAAAAATTCAGGGTGGGTTCATGGACTCTCACTACTAAGAAAGAAAAGAAATTATCAGATAAGAATACATTTTATTTTCTTTCTAAGGGAGAGTCCAAAAATTCCTATTCTTACATATGGGGACCTATACCCAAGCTGGAGTCCACAAATAATTTAAGGTGGGATGAATAGGTAAGGCAGTCACCTAGTTATTAAGCACCACCACCTGAAGAACCTTTCTCCCAAATGATGCCTCAGCCAAGGCAAAAACATCAAACTAGTTACATTTTGTGAAAGTATGTAGAGAGGACCAGGTAGCAGCCTTGCAGATCTGTTCAACCAAAGCCTTATTCTTGAAGGTACCAAGACGTCAACACCGAACGGGTGTAATGAGCAGTAATATGAGCCGGAGGCTGCTGACCCGCCTCAGAGTAAGCCATACAAATAAGATTTCTCAATCAAAAAGATAAAGAAATAGCAGTGGCCTATTGACCCTTGCGCTTGCCAGAAAAAAGAACAAACAGGTATGACGAGTGACGAAAATCCTTAGTAGCATGAAGGTAGAACTTTAATTCTCGAACCACATATAGGTTGTGTAATACCCTCTCCTTAGAAGAACCTGGATTAGGACAAAAAGATGGAACCACAATTTCTTCATTGATATTAGCAGTTGAAACCACCTTAGGTAAAAAAAAACAGAATTTATGTTTACCTGATAAATTACTTTCTCCAACGGTGTGTCCGGTCCACGGCGTCATCCTTACTTGTGGGATATTCTCTTCCCCAACAGGAAATGGCAAAGAGCCCAGCAAAGCTGGTCACATGATCCCTCCTAGGCTCCGCCTACCCCAGTCATTCGACCGACGTTAAGGAGGAATATTTGCATAGGAGAAACCATATGATACCGTGGTGACTGTAGTTAAAGAAAATAAATTATCAGACCTGATTAAAAAACCAGGGCGGGCCGTGGACCGGACACACCGTTGGAGAAAGTAATTTATCAGGTAAACATAAATTCTGTTTTCTCCAACATAGGTGTGTCCGGTCCACGGCGTCATCCTTACTTGTGGGAACCAATACCAAAGCTTTAGGACACGGATGATGGGAGGGAGCAAATCAGGTCACCTAGATGGAAGGCACCACGGCTTGCAAAACCTTTCTCCCAAAAATAGCCTCAGAAGAAGCAAAAGTATCAAACTTGTAAAATTTGGTAAAAGTGTGCAGTGAAGACCAAGTCGCTGCCCTACATATCTGATCAACAGAAGCCTCGTTCTTGAAGGCCCATGTGGAAGCCACAGCCCTAGTGGAATGAGCTGTGATTCTTTCGGGAGGCTGCCGTCCGGCAGTCTCGTAAGCCAACCTGATGATGCTTTTAATCCAAAAAGAGAGAGAGGTAGAAGTTGCTTTTTGACCTCTCCTTTTACCGGAATAAACAACAAACAAGGAAGATGTTTGTCTAAAATCCTTTGTAGCATCTAAATAGAATTTTAGAGCGCGAACAACATCCAAATTGTGCAACAAACGTTCCTTCTTCGAAACTGGTTTCGGACACAGAGAAGGTACGATAATCTCCTGGTTAATGTTTTTGTTAGAAACAACTTTTGGAAGAAAACCAGGTTTAGTACGTAAAACCACCTTATCTGCATGGAACACCAGATAAGGAGGAGAACACTGCAGAGCAGATAATTCTGAAACTCTTCTAGCAGAAGAAATTGCAACCAAAAACAAAACTTTCCAAGATAATAACTTAATATCAACGGAATGTAAGGGTTCAAACGGAACCCCCTGAAGAACTGAAAGAACTAAGTTGAGACTCCAAGGAGGAGTCAAAGGTTTGTAAACAGGCTTGATTCTAACCAGAGCCTGAACAAAGGCTTGAACATCTGGCACAGCTGCCAGCTTTTTGTGAAGTAACACAGACAAGGCAGAAATCTGTCCCTTCAGGGAACTTGCAGATAATCCTTTTTCCAATCCTTCTTGAAGGAAGGATAGAATCTTAGGAATCTTAACCTTGTCCCAAGGGAATCCTTTAGATTCACACCAACAGATATATTTTTTCCAAATTTTGTGGTAAATCTTTCTAGTTACAGGCTTTCTGGCCTGAACAAGAGTATCGATAACAGAATCTGAGAACCCTCGCTTCGATAAGATCAAGCGTTCAATCTCCAAGCAGTCAGCTGGAGTGAGACCAGATTCGGATGTTCGAACGGACCTTGAACAAGAAGGTCTCGTCTCAAAGGTAGCTTCCATGGTGGAGCCGATGACATACTCACCAGATCTGCATACCAAGTCCTGCGTGGCCACGCAGGAGCTATCAAGATCACCGACGCCCTTTCCTGATTGATCCTGGCTACCAGCCTGGGGATGAGAGGAAACGGCGGGAATACATAAGCTAGTTTGAAGGTCCAAGGTGCCACTAGTGCATCCACTAGAGCCGCCTTGGGATCCCTGGATCTGGACCCGTAGCAAGGAACTTTGAAGTTCTGACGAGAGGCCATCAGATCCATGTCTGGAATGCCCCACAGTTGAGTGACTTGGGCAAAGATTTCCGGATGGAGTTCCCACTCCCCCGGATGCAATGTCTGACGACTCAGAAAATCCGCTTCCCAATTTTCCACTCCTGGGATGTGGATAGCAGACAGGTGGCAGGAGTGAGACTCCGCCCATAGAATGATTTTGGTCACTTCTTCCATCGCCAGGGAACTCCTTGTTGATGTACGCAACAGTTGTCATGTTGTCTGATTGAAACCGTATGAACTTGGCCCTCGCTAGCTGAGGCCAAGCCTTGAGAGCATTGAATATCGCTCTCAGTTCCAGAATATTTATCGGTAGAAGAGATTCTTCCCGAGACCAAAGACCCTGAGCTTTCAGGGATCCCCAGACCGCGCCCCAGCCCATCAGACTGGCGTCGGTCGTGACAATGACCCACTCTGGTCTGGGGAAGGTCATCCCTTGTGACAGGTTGTCCAGGGACAGCCACCAACGGAGTGAGTCTCTGGTCCTCTGATTTACTTGTATCCTCGGAGACAAGTTTGTATAGTCCCCATTCCACTGACTGAGCATGCACAGTTGTAATGGTCTTAGATGAATGCGCGCAAAAGGAACTATGTCCATTGCCGCTACCATCAAACCTATCACTTCCATGCACTGCACTATGGAAGGAAGAGTAACGGAATGAAGTATCCGACAAGAGTCTAGAAGTTTTGTTTTTCTGGCCTCTGTCAGAAAAATCCTCATTTCTAAGGAGTCTATTATTGTCCCCAAGAAGGGAACCCTTGTTGACGGAGATAGAGAACTCTTTTCCACGTTCACTTTCCATCCGTGAGATCTGAGAAAGGCCAGGACAATGTCCGTGTGAGCCTTTGCTTGAGGAAGGGACGACGCTTGAATCAGAATGTCGTCCAAGTAAGGTACTACAGCAATGCCCCTTGGTCTTAGCACAGCTAGAAGGGACCCTAGTACCTTTGTGAAAATCCTTGGAGCAGTGGCTAATCCGAAAGGAAGTGCCACGAACTGGTAATGCTTGTCCAGGAATGCGAACCTTAGGAACCGATGATGTTCCTTGTGGATAGGAATATGTAGATACGCATCCTTTAAATCCACCGTGGTCATGAATTGACCTACCTGGATGGAAGGAAGAATTGTTCGAATGGTTTCCATTTTGAACGATGGAACCTTGAGAAACTTGTTTAAGATCTTGAGATCTAAGATTGGTCTCAACGTTCCCTCTTTTTTGGGAACTATGAACAGATTGGAATAGAACCCCATCCCTTGTTCTCCTAATGGAACAGGATGAATCACTCCCATTTTTAACAGGTCTTCTACACAACGTAAGAATGCCTGTCTTTTTATGTGGTCTGAAGACAACTGAGACCTGTGGAACCTCCCCCTTGGGGGAAGCCCCTTGAATTCCAGAAGATAACCTTGGGAGACTATTTCTAGCGCCCAAGGATCCAGAACATCTCTTGCCCAAGCCCGAGCGAAGAGAGAGAGTCTGCCCCCCACCAGATCCGGTCCCGGATCGGGGGCCAACATTTCATGCTGTCTTGGTAGCAGTGGCAGGTTTCTTGGCCTGCTTTCCCTTGTTCCAGCCTTGCATTGGTCTCCAAGCTGGCTTGGCTTGAGAAGTATTACCCTCTTGCTTAGAGGACGTAGCACTTTGGGCTGGTCCGTTTCTACGAAAGGGACGAAAATTAGGTTTATTTTTGGCCTTGAAAGGCCGATCCTGAGGAAGGGCATGGCCCTTACCCCCAGTGATATCAGAGATAATCTCTTTCAAGTCAGGGCCAAACAGCGTTTTCCCCTTGAAAGGAATGTTAAGTAGCTTGTTCTTGGAAGACGCATCAGCTGACCAAGATTTCAACCAAAGCGCTCTGCGCGCCACAATAGCAAACCCAGAATTCTTAGCCGCCAACCTAGCCAATTGCAAAGTGGCGTCTAGGGTGAAAGAATTAGCCAATTTGAGAGCATTGATTCTGTCCATAATCTCCTCATAAGGAGGAGAATCACTATCGACCGCCTTTACCAGCTCATCGAACCAGAAACACGCGGCTGTAGCGACAGGGACAATGCATGAAATTGGTTGTAGAAGGTAACCCTGCTGAACAAACATCTTTTTAAGTAAACCTTCTAATTTTTTATCCATAGGATCTTTGAAAGCACAACTATCTTCTATGGGTATAGTGGTGCGTTTGTTTAAAGTGGAAACCGCTCCCTCGACCTTGGGGACTGTCTGCCATAAGTCCTTTCTGGGGTCGACCATAGGAAACAATTTTTTAAATATGGGGGGAGGGACGAAAGGAATACCGGGCCTTTCCCATTCTTTATTTACAATGTCCGCCACCCGCTTGGGTATAGGAAAAGCTTCTGGGAGCCCCGGGACCTCTAGGAACTTGTCCATTTTACATAGTTTCTCTGGGATGACCAACTTGTCACAATCATCCAGAGTGGATAATACCTCCTTAAGCAGAATGCGGAGATGTTCCAACTTAAATTTAAACGTAATCACATCAGGTTCAGCTTGTTGAGAAATGTTCCCTGAATCAGTAATTTCTCCCTCAGACAAAACCTCCCTGGCCCCATCAGACTGGTTTAGGGGCCCTTCAGAACCATTATTATCAGCGTCGTCATGCTCTACAGTATCTAAAACAGAGCAGTCGCGCTTACGCTGATAAGTGTGCATTTTGGCTAAAATGTTTTTGACAGAATTATCCATTACAGCCGTTAATTGTTGCATAGTAAGGAGTATTGGCGCGCTAGATGTACTAGGGGCCTCCTGAGTGGGCAAGACTCGTGTAGACGAAGGAGGGAATGATGCAGTACCATGCTTACTCCCCTCACTTGAGGAATCATCTTGGGCATCATTGTCATTGTCACATAAATCACATTTATTTAAATGAGAAGGAACTCTGGCTTCCCCACATTCAGAACACAGTCTATCTGGTAGTTCAGACATGTTAAACAGGCATAAACTTGATAACAAAGTACAAAAAACGTTTTAAAATAAAACCGTTACTGTCACTTTAAATTTTAAACTGAACACACTTTATTACTGCAATTGCGAAAAAATATGAAGGAATTGTTCAAAATTCACCAAAATTTCACCACAGTGTCTTAAAGCCTTAAAAGTATTGCACACCAAATTTGGAAGCTTTAACCCTTAAAATAACGGAACCGGAGCCGTTTTTAACTTTAACCCCTTTACAGTCCCTGGTATCTGCTTTGCTGAGACCCAACCAAGCCCAAAGGGGAATACGATACCAAATGACGCCTTCAGAAAGTCTTTTCTATGTATCAGAGCTCCTCACACATGCGACTGCATGTCATGCCTCTCAAAAACAAGTGCCCAACACCGGCGCGAAAATGAGGCTCTGCCTATGATTTGGGAAAGCCCCTAAAGAGAAAGGTGTCTAAAAAAGTGCCTGCCGATATAATCTTATCAAAATACCCAGATTAAATGATTCCTCAAGGCTAAATATGTGTTAATAATGAATCGATTTAGCCCAGAAAAAGTCTACAGTCTTAATAAGCCCTTGTGAAGCCCTTATTTACAATCTTAATAAACATGGCTTACCGGATCCCATAGGGAAAATGACAGCTTCCAGCATTACATCGTCTTGTTAGAATGTGTCATACCTCAAGCAGCAAGAGACTGCTCACTGTTCCCCCAACTGAAGTTAATTCCTCTCAACAGTCCTGTGTGGAACAGCCATGGATTTTAGTAACGGTTGCTAAAATCATTTTCCTCATACAAACAGAAATCTTCATCTCTTTTCTGTTTCTGAGTAAATAGTACATACCAGCACTATTTTAAAATAACAAACTCTTGATTGAATAATAAAAACTACAGTTAAACACTAAAAAACTCTAAGCCATCTCCGTGGAGATGTTGCCTGTACAACGGCAAAGAGAATGACTGGGGTAGGCGGAGCCTAGGAGGGATCATGTGACCAGCTTTGCTGGGCTCTTTGCCATTTCCTGTTGGGGAAGAGAATATCCCACAAGTAAGGATGACGCCGTGGACCGGACACACCTATGTTGGAGAAACAGATTATATCTGAAGTACAGCTTTATCTGGTGAAATAAGGGGAAATCACACTGAAGAAGAGCAGACAGCTCAGAAACTCTGCGTGCTGAGGAAGTTGCCAACAAAAATAAAACTTTCCAAGATAGCAACTTAATATCAACAGAATTCATAGGTTCAAAAGGAGTGTGCTGTAAAACTTTGAGCACAAGATTAAGGCTCCAAGGAGGAGCGATAGGTTTGAAAACAGGTCTGATTCTAACCATGACTTGAACAAAGGATTGAATATCAGGCAAATGTTACAACTTTCTATATAACAAAAAATAGAAAGACCCAATATCTAGCCCTTAAAAGAACTAGCCGAAAGACCCTTTTCAACTCCATCTTGTAAAAACTGAAGAATTACGTGCCAGGAAAAACCATGTTCCACACACCAGGATAAGTATACCTTCCACACCTTTAGATATATACATCTAGTGATAAGCCTATGCCCCTGATTTAAAGATCAATTTCAGTAAAAACCTCATTCAAAATAATTTGATCAATCTCCATGAAGCCAATCTCAGAAAATCTGTATTTTGATAAAAGAAAGGACCATGAGCTAGAAGGTCCGGCCTCTGAGGAAGATGCCAATCTTTTGAGATCTGTGTACTAAGTCCTGTGTGGCCATGCAGGAGCTATAAGAATTGCAGATATCCTTTCTTGTTTGAGCCGTGCTATCACACGTGGAAGGACCACAATCGGGAGAAACAGATAAATTAGTCGGTAAACCCAGGGTACTGCTAACGCGCCTATCAACTTTGCCTGATGATCCCTTGACCTTGATCCGTATCTCAAAAGTTTGAAAACATAACTTACGCTTACCAGATAAATTCCTTTCCTTCCAGATAGGAAGAGTCCATGGCTTCATTCCTTACTGTTGGGAAATACAACACCAGGCCATCAGGAGGAGGCAAAGACACCACAGCCAAAGGCTTAAATATCCCTCCCACTTTCTCATTACCCCATTCATTCTACCGAGGGAACAAGGAAAAGTAGGAGAAACATTAGGGTATAAATGGTGCCAGAAGAATAAAATAAATAATAGGGGACCGCCCATAAACTCTCCCTATCCGGCAGGGAAGGAATTTATCTGGTAAGCATAAATTATGTTTTCCTTTCTAAGATAGGGAGAGTCCACGGCTTCATTCCTTACTGTTGGGAAAACTATACCCACGCTCCACAGGACACAATGAATAATGGGAGGGAACAAAAAGGAAGAGGCGGACCCTATTCTGAGGGCACCACAGCCTGCAAAAACTTTTCTCCCAAAAGATGCTTCAGTCGAAGCAAAAACATCAACTTGTAAAATTTTGAAAAAGTATGTAAGGAGGACCAGGTAGTTGCCTTACAAATCTGATCCATAGAGGCATCGTTCTTAAAGGCCCAAGAGGAAGCCACTGCTCTAGTGGAATGCACCGTTATCCTCTCAGGAAGACGATGTCCCGCTGTCTCGTAAGCTAAGCGGATGACTCTACTTAACCAAAAATATAGGAAAGTCAAAGTAGCCTTCTGCCCCTTACGCTTCCCCGAATAGACAATAAACAAAGAGGAAGATTGTCTAAACTCCTTAGTAGCCTGAAGAAAGAACTTCAAGGGGCGAACCACATTCAAATTTTGAAGTAAACGTTCCTTCGATGAAGAAGGATTAGGACACAAGGAAGGAACCACAATCTCCTGACTGATGTTGCGATATGACACAACCTTAGGAAGAAAATCTAATTTAGTATGTAAAACTGCCTTATTTGCATGAAAAATCAGATAAGGGGGCTCACATTGCAAACCATGGATCTCAGAAACGCTGCATGCAGAGGCAATAGTTAATAAAAAGAGAACCTTCCAAAATAACAATTTAATGTCAACGGAATGCAGAGGCTCAAACGGAACCTGTTGCAAAACCCGAAGAACAAGATTTAGGCTCCAAGGGGGAGCCCCAGATCTAAACACAGGTCTGATCCTAATCAGAGCCTTAACAAAGGACTGCATGTCTGGAAGATCAGCCAGTCTCTTGTGCAATAAAACCGACAGGGCTTAAATCTGTCCCATCAGGGATTAAGATGGGACGCCATGAGATCAATCTCCGGCGTCCCCCACTTGCTGCATATCTCTGCAAACACCTCAGAATGGAGAGACCATTCACCTGGATGGAAGGATTGCCTGCTGAGAAAATCCGCCTCCCAGTTGTCCACTGTGGATCGCTGACAGCAAACAGCTGTGGGCCCCTGCCCACTCCAGAATCTGAGATACTTCCTGCATCGCCAAGGAACTTCTCGTTTCCCCCTGATGGTTGATGTAAGCCAACGATGTTATATTGTCTGATTGGAATCTGATAAACTGTAACGAACCCAGAAAAAGCCAAGTCTTCAAGGCCTTGAAGGTTGCCCGTAGATTCAAAATATTGATCGGGAGGGAGGACTCCTCCTGAGTCCACAACCCCTGTGCCTTCCTGGTACCCCAAAGAGCTCCCCTTCTGGATAGGCTTGTGTCCGTAGTCACAATCTCCCAGGATGGTCTTAAGAAACATGTCCCTCGCAGAGCCACCAAGAGAGCGAATCTCTCGACCGGCTGTTTAATACAATTTGTTGAGACAGATCTGAATGATCGCCGTTCCACTGCCTCAGCATGCACAGTTGTAAAGGTCTGAGACAGAACCTGGCAAAAGGAATGATGTCCATGCAGGACACCATCAGACTAATCACCTCCATACACTGAGCCACAGAGGGACTGAAGGAGGTCCGGAGGGCAAGACATGCCGAAGTTAGCTTGTAATGTCTCTGGTCTGTTAGAAATATTTTCATGGATATGGAGTCTATTATAATACCCAGGAATTCCACCCTGGTACTTGGGATAAGAGAACCCTTTTCCAAGTTTATCTTCCATCCATGTGACCGAAGAAGATTGAGAAGGGACTCCGAGAATTCTTCGGCAAGACGAAAGGATGGTGCTTGCACCAGAATATCGTCCAAGTATGGGGCTAATGCAATGCCCTGAATTGCCCCCAGAACCTTCGTAAAGATTCTTGGACCTTATTGTCTCCATCTTGAAGAACGGGACACTGAGAAAATTGTTTAAGCACTTTAGGTCCAGAATTGGGCAGAAAGTTCCCTCCTTCTTTGCGACCACAAAAAGGTTTGAATAAAACCCCAAACCTCTTTCTTCAATAGGCACCGGTACAACTCCTAAGGAGGATAGATCCCAAATGCATCCAAGAAAGGCATCCCTCTTTTCTGGTCTGGTAGACAGATTTGAGAGAAGGAATCTGCCTCTTGGCGGATGAGATTTGAAGCCGATCTTGTATCCCTGAGATACCACCTCCAGGACCCATGGGTCCTGTACGTCCTTGAACCAGGCATCTGAAAAAAGACAGTCTGCCCTCTATACGATCCGACCCCGGATTGGGGGCCGCCCTTTCATGCCGATTTGTTTTCGGTGGGCTTCTTATTCTGCTTGGATTTATTCCAGGACTGAGCCGGCTTCCAAGTACTCTTGGGTTGCTCGGGCTTGGAGGAGGATTGTTGTCATTGGGATTTGTCAGAACGAAAGGGAACAAAAATGAGAAGATTGTCGTCCCTAAGACTTGTTGTTCTTATCTTGCAGTAGGAAGGCACCCTTGCCTCCGGTAACGATAGAAATAATGGAGTCCAGGCCTTGACCAAATAAAATCTTTCCCTTGAAGGGAAGAGAAAGGAGTCTGAACTTAGAAGTCATATCCGCAGACCAAGACTTCAACCAGAGTGCCTGGTGGGCTAGGACCGCAAAGCCAGAGGCCTTTGCATTTAGGCGAATAATTTGCATGTTCGCATCACAGATAAAAGAAAAGCAATTCTCAGAGCTTTAATTCTGTCTTGAATATCCTAGAGGGGAGACTCCACCTCAATGAGTTCCGACAAAGAGTTGCACCAGTAGGTAGCCGCTCCGGCAACTGCAGCCATCGGCTGAAACCAACATCCCGTATGTTGAAACATCTTTCTCAGAAAAGTTTCCATTTTCTTATCCATCGGCTCTCTGAACGAAGAACTATCCCCAGGAGGTATAGTAGTATGCTTAGCAAGCGTAGAGATAGCACCATCCACCTAAGGAATGGAGCCCCACGAATCCAGTTGAGAGTCCGGGACCTGGAACAACTTTTTAAAAGTACATGAGGGGGAAAAGGAAGAACCATTTCTTTCCGATTTGTTCTTAATAATGTTCGCAATCTTAACCGGCACAGAAAAAGTAAAAGGAACTTTCCTGTCTTCGTAAACTCTGTCTAACTTAGGTATCATAGGTTCATCAGACAGCACGGCCTCTGGAACCTTTAACGTAGACAGAACCTCCTTTAATAAAAAACGCAAGTGCTCCATTTTAAATCTAAAGGACGGTTCCTCCGTAGCAGGAGGCTTAGACGGTAAAAACTCCCACGCAGAAAGTTCACCCTCTGAAGCTACAGAGGTTAACTCCTCATCGGATAACTGGGACATAATAGTTAAATCCGATAAATATTTAGTTGACTCTGGGTCAGGAGAGCTATGTTTAACCTTTCTCTTGCGTTTGTTAGAGCGAGGTAATGCACTGAGGGCAGCAGACACCACCGTTTGTAACTACGCAGCAAAGTCCACAGAAAGAGCGCCCCCTCCAGATGAAGGATTAGATGTGCTACGGGGAACTGCATGTGGAGTGGGTAATGTAGCAAGGTTAGTAATCTCACGGGATGCCGAGTCCTGAGAGGTAAATGGCTCAGAGGGACTAAGAGCCTTAGCAGGCTTGTCTCCCTACTTATACTTTAGAACGGTGTTAAGGCATGTGGAACATAATTGAGTGGGCGGGAAAACCACGGCCTCCTCGCAATATAAACAGGTATGATTTAATACAGAAGGAGTACCTTTTAACATGTCAGAGTCCACCATAGCTCAGGTTATACCCACAGAAGGACACAAATAAAAACTTTTTTTATTATAGAAAACTGCACATTTAAAGGGATACTGAACTCAAATTTTTTCTTTCATGATTCAGATAGAGCATGCGCAATTTTAAGCAACTTTCTAATTTACTCCTATTGTCAAATGTTCTTTGTTCTCTAGCTATCTTTATTTGAAAAATAAGGAATCTAAGCTTTGGAACCAGACAATGTTTGGTTCGGGACCCTGGAGAGCACTTATTTATTGGTGGGTGAATTTATCCACCAATCCGCAAGAACAACCCATGTTGTGAAACAAAAATGGGCCGGCTTCTAAACTTACATTCTTGCTTTTCAAATAAAATTACCAAGAGAATAAAAAAAAATTGATAATAGGAGTAAATTAGAAACTTGCTTAAAATTGTATGCTCTAGCTGAATCATGAAAGAAAAAATATGGGTTCAGTGTCCCTTTAAACTCGCAATGGCTGGGGCACTCACCACCTCCTAGACCCAGACGGTTAACAGAGAAAACGCTCTCCTCAGGTTCAAGTCTCAGCCAGAATGGAGGAAATGAAAATAGACCACATCCGGTCACATAGAGTGCAAGTACAGCAAGTAATAGGAGCTGTGCAACACTTTAAAAAACGAAAGTAAAACTTAAAAGTGAAACCTGTTTGTTCCAGCCAATAAACACAGTTTATCAGCCCAGGAAAAAAAAATCACACAAAGCAGCATGTAACCAATTAATACACTGATTAATTAACCCCAAACTGTTCAATAAACCCCCTTCAGAGGATATTAACCCTAGATCTTATCAAGGTATGAAGGAGCCACACTGTGACCCTGCTGTAGCGTTTTATGTGGAAAAATTGAAACGATCTTACCTCCAGGATCCATGCTGTGGAAAAGAACACAGCCTCTCAAGTGTGAAAGTCTTATAGCAGCGCTCCTGACATGGACTTGAGTGAGAGAAAGCAGGCAGTGAAACTCATCAACACTGATTGCTTAGGAGCTGTTAGCAGTAGTCTGGATGGTTTCGCAGAAAAACTTTCCCTGCATCTCCAGACTATAACTTTCATCAATACTCTCACTGAGAGGTTGACATGACTACTTAAAACTCCAGTCCTATCTCGAAGGGCAGATACATTTTTTCAACACTCCCTGAATCTTCTGCCACTTCTCTGCCACCTCCTAACGTGACGAAAGGCAAAAAATGACTGGGGTAATGAGGAAGTGGGAGGGATATTTAAGCTTTTGGCTGGGGTGTCTTTGCCTCCTCCTGGTGGCCAGGTGTTGTATTTCCCGACAGTATTTAAGCTGTGGACTCTCCCTATCTTAGGAAGGAAACTGAGATCTGGGAACCCCCCCAAAGTACGATCTCGTTGAAGACCTCCTGATTTAGAGACCCCTCTCTGGAGTAGGTGCATTTTCGGCTTAGATAGTCTGCCACCCAGTTTTCTACTCCTGGAATGCGGAAATCGAATGGAACACAACTGGGGCCATGCCGCTAAGGTATTGAAGATGGCTCTGAGCTTCAGTATATATATGGTAAGAGATGCTTCCCATGCTCACTATACTCCCTGAACTCTCTGATTGCCCCCTACTGCCCCCCAACCAGACATATTTGCTTGGTAATCTCCCAGGATGGACGCAGAACACTCATGCCCTGAAGAATGGGTTCAGGTGACATCCACCGAGAGAGAACTACTGGTGACTGGATCCAAATGTATCAATTGAGACAGGTCTGAGTGATCATCGTTCCATTGTCTGAGCATGCACAATTAAAGAGGTCGCAAATAAAAGCGAGGAAATGGCATTGTGTCCGAAGGAGCTACCGTAAGACCCACTACTTCCATATATTGTGCTCCAGAAGGGTGAAGAGTAAACTGGAGAGCTTGACAATTTGACTGAAGTTTGACCTTGCGTTGTTCTTGTTAGGAAAAAGATCATAACCATCAAATCTATAATAATACCTAGAAAGCTCACTCTCGTACGAGGAAAAAAAGGGCTCTTTTCTAGATTTAGTTTTCAACCATGAGTCTGAAAATACTAAAGTAACTTCTCTGTGTGAGCGGCCACTAGCTGTGAAGATGGAGCTTGAACCAATATGTCATCCAAGTATTGAGCCACCACAACGCCTTGCAGTCTGACCACTGCAAGTAGAGCCCCAGAACCTTTGTAAAAATTATGGAAGCTGCGGTCAGACTGAAAGGTAGGGCCGTGAATTGGTAATGCTTGTCCTGAAAAGCAAACCTGAGGTACTGAAAAAGATCTTGATGAATGGGAATGTGAGGGTACTCGTCTTTCAAGTCTACTGCAGTGATAAATTTGACCCTGTTGATCAAGAGGAAGAATTGACATGATTGTCTTCATCTTGAATAAGGGAACCCTTATAAACTTGTTTAGACACTTTTGGTCTAAGATAGCTCGAAAGGTTCCTTCCTTTTTTAAACGATGAAGAGGTTGGAGTAAAACCAAAATTTATGCTTACCTAATAAATATCTTTCTTTCCAGATATGTTGAGTCCACATCTTTAACAATTACTGTTGGGAATATCACTCATGGCCAGCAGGTGAAGGCAAAGAGCACCACAGCAAAGCTCTTAAGTATGTTAAGTATCACTTCCCTTACCACAACACCTAGTCATTCGACCGAAGGGAAATGGAGAAAAAAGAAGCAACAAAAGTTGTAGAGGTGCCTGAGGTCTAGACAAAAATAACTGTCTTAAAAGAAAGGGCGGGGCCGTGGAAAAAAACGGAAATTTATCAGGTAAGCATATGGAAATAAATAAATTTATCAGGTAAGCATAAATTTTGTTTTCTTTCCTAAGATACGGTGAGTCCACGGCTTCAACAATTACTGTTGGGAACCAATACCCAAGCTAGAGGACACAGATGAATAGGGAGGGACAAGACAGGTATACCTAAACAGAAGGCACCACTGCTTGAAGAACCTTTCTTCTCAGCCAAGGCAAAATAATAAAATTTATCAAATTTGGAAAATGTATGCAGAGAAGACCAAGTTGCGGCCGGGCAAATTTGTCCCACAGAAGCTTCATTTTTGAAAACCCAAAAAGAGGAAACAGCTCGTGGAATGAGTCGTAATTCTCTCAGGAGGCTGCTGCCCAGCAGTCTCAAAAACCAAACGAATTATACTTCTCAACCAGAGAGAAAGAGAAGTAGCAGTAGCTTTCTGACCTTTACGTTTCCCAGAGAAACAAACAAATAGGGCAGAAGACTGGTGAAAATCCTTTGTCGCCTGTAGATAGAATTTAAGACCATGCACAACATCCAAATTGTGCAACAAAAGTTCCTTATGAGAAGGAGGATTAGGACATAGAGAAGGAACAGCAATTTCCTGATTAATATTTTTATCCGAAAAAACTTTAAAAAGGAAACCTAACTTAGTACGAAGAACCGCCTTATCGACATGAAAGATAAGACAAGGCGAAACACATTGCAAAGCCGAGAGATCTGAGACTCTCCGAGCAGAAAAGATAGCAATAAGAAACAAAACCTTCTAAGATAACAGCTTCATATCTATGGAATGCAATGGCTCAAACGGAGCCTGCTGCTAAACTTAAAGAACAAGGTTAAGGCTCCAAGGATGGGCAACAGACTTAAACACAGGCCTGATTCTGACCAAGACTTGACAAAAAGATTGCACATCTGGCACGTCCACCAGACGCTTATATAGTAAAATAGATAATGCAGAAATCTGACCCTTCAGGGTACTGACTGCCAAAGCCTTCTCCAGAACTTCCTGGAGAAAAGACAAAATCTTAGGAATCCTGACCCTACTCCAAGAGTAGCCCTTGGATTCACACCAATAAAGATATTCCATATATATTCATATGGAAAATCTTTCTAGTAACAGGCTTGCGAGCCTGAATCATGGTCTCAATGACCGACTCATTGCTCAGACAATCACGCTCAGACAAAACTAAATGTTCAATCTCCAGTCAGCTTCAGGGAAACAAGATTTGGATGAAGGAAGAGACCCTGAATCAGAAGTTCCTCCTCAGAGGCAGTCTCCAAGGAGGGAGAGACGACATCTCCACTAGGTCTGCATACCAGATCTTGCGAGGCCACACAGGGGCTATTAGAATCAGAGCAGCCTGTGGATCCCTTGACCTTAAACCGTACCATGAAAGTAGAATGCTGAGACGCCATCAGATCCAACTCCGGCACCCCCCATTTGAGGGTTAAGTTAGAGAACACCTCCGGACGGAGTTCCCACTCCCCGGGATGAAAAGTCTGTCTGCTCAGGAAATCCGCTTCCCAGTTGTCCACTCCTGGAATGTGGATGGCAGATAGACAGCAATTGTGAGCTTCCGTCCACTGAAAATTCCAAGTCACTTCCTCAATGGCTAAGGAGCTTCGAGTTCCTCCCTGATGGTTGAAGTAAGTCATCGAGGTGAGCTTGTCCGACTGGAACCAAGCTAAGGATAACTGAGACCAAGCTATCAGAGATTTGTAAACTGCTCTCAACTACAAGATGTTAAAGAGGAGAGCAAACACTTTTGTACCTCAAACGAATCCCAGACTGCTTCCCAGCCCAGCGGGTTGGCGTCTGTGGTCACATCACCCAGGAATGTCTCCTGAAGCACGCGCCCTGAGAAAGATACTCCTGGAAAAACCACCACGGGAGAGAGTCTCTTGTTGACTGATCTAGATCTATCCTCTGAGACAGATCCAAACGTTTTCCATTTTATGGAAAAAAGCAAAGGGAATGATGTCCATGGTAACCATCAGACCAATTCCCTCCATACATTGAGTAACTGAAAAATGAAGGAAATCAACTGCAGCTAGATGCAAACTCCCAACCCTCTGGCTGCAAGATGGCTAATCTATCTACCAGACCACTAGAGCTTGCTGTTGGCTGGACAGTAGACTGCAGAGAGAGGAAAAGGAAGGAATCCTTGATTATCTGACCTCTGTTAGAAATCTTCTCCTAGATAGAGAATCTATTAAGGTCCCCAAAAAAATTACCCTTGTAGATGAACCAAGGGAACTCTTCTACAGATTCCATGGGAAAGTAAATTGGACAAGATCTCTTGAAAGAGAGTTTGCTCAAAGGAAGGATGACACCTGAACCATATATTGTCCAGAAAAGCACCCTTGCAATACCTCAAGACCTAAAGTCTTTCTAGGATGATGAAACTTGAGAAGATCCTGAATCATGGGTACAATAAATACACATCCTTCAGATCTATGTTTGTTATGAACAGGCCCCCTTGAACCAAAGGAGAATGGATACTACTTTGAAGGTCAGAACCTGAGAAACTTGAGGTAAAGACCTAGATCCTGTTCCCAGACTGGGACTGGAACTATCACTACCAAAGAGGAAGGTCCTGAACCCAGTTCAAGGAATGCCTCTTATCATACCTGGACTGCAGATACTCTAGAAGGAGAAATCTGCCCCTGGGAGGAAATCTTAGATTGAACTAAGATTGGTTGGATTCCAAAATACATGACTGACCCTGCAGAAAGAGGAAAAGAAAAACTTTCCCCACCTGTACCAGCCCCTAGCCCCAGAAGACAAAAGGCACTTACCTGCACATCTAGCTGTCCGGCAGGACGATAGTTCACATGGTATGGAAGGATGCCACTTCTTACAGAGACATGTGGAAAACAGAAAGAACAGAGTAAACCTACTCTGGCTTTCTATACCAGGGCAGTAAGATGTTAGGAAAATGCAATGAAGGCCACTTTACAAGTTCCTAACTTAAAAGCAACCACTGCCCTACTGAAGAGACTAACGTGGAGTACGGCTAGACCCAATCTTGAGAGGAAAGATCAGAGCAAACCTACTTTGGCTTTTAAAATAATAAAATCTCGATTGAAGTGAAGTAAATCCAATTTTCTTCAGACACCAAAACTTCACCTACTCCATGCACCGAAGGCAAAGAGAATGACTGGGGGTTGTGGGAAAGGAAGTTTGCTGTGGTGCTCTTTGCCTCCTCCTGCTAGCCAGGAGTGATATTCCCAGCAGTAATTGTTGAAGCTGTAGACTCGCCATATCTTAGGGAAGAAAACCCTTTCCCCTCTCTCCCTGGGGGACGGGAATAATAATTCCCATGGATTCCAGATGGCTTCTCCCATTCTTTGTATATGATATCAGAAACTTAAAAGAAAGGAAAGGAAAAAACCCAGGAGTCTTTAATTCAGGCTTAAATATAATGTCTAATTTCTGTACTGGTTTCCCCTCTACCTAATTAGTTTCTATTACTCCTAAGGTTCTCAAAACTTCCTTTAGTAAATACTTTAGGTTTTCCTTTAGGTAGTTTAGGTAATTAGCTTAATTATAGTGTAGTGTTAGGTGTAATTGTAACTTAGGTTAGGGTTTATATTACAGGTAAATTTGTATTTATTTTAACTAGGAAGTTATTAAATAGTTAATAACTATTTAATAACTATTGTAGCTAGTTAAAATAAATACAAAGTTGCCTGTAAAATTATATTGTAGCTAGCTTAGAGTTTATTTTATAGGCAAGTATTTAGTTTTAAATAGGAATAATGTATTTAATTGTAGCAAATTTATTTAGATGTATTTAAATTATATTTAAGTTAGGGGGTGTTAGGGTTAGACTTAGGTTTAGGGGTTAATAAATTTATTATAGTGGCAGCGATGGTGGCAGATTAGGGGTTAATACATTTAATATAGTTGCGGCGACGTTGGGGGGGGCAGATTAGGGGTTAATAATTATAATGTAGGTGTCGGCGATGTTGGGGGCAGTAGATTAGGGGTTCATAAGGATAATGTAGGTGGTGGCGGTGTCCGGAGCGGCAGATTCAGGGTTAATATTATAATGTAGGTATCAGCGATAGCGGGGGCGGCAGATTAGGGGTTAATAAGTGTAAGATTAGGGGTGTTTAGACTCGGGGTTCATGTTAGGGTATTAGGTGCAGACATAAAATTCATTTCCCCATAGGAAACAATGGGGCTGCGTTAGGAGCTGAATGCTGCTTTTTTTTCAGCCAGCTCAGCCCTATTGTTTCCTATAGGGAAATCGTGCACGAGCACGTTTTGCC
Organism: Bombina bombina; assembly: GCF_027579735.1. Lineage (NCBI taxonomy): Eukaryota > Metazoa > Chordata > Amphibia > Anura > Bombinatoridae > Bombina > Bombina bombina. The sequence goes on along the minus strand of NC_069509.1, from coordinate 126,930,803 downwards.
AGTTTACCGCTACCGTCAGCAACGCTGGTATGACAGTGAGATGTGGAGCTAAATTTTGCTCAACGCTCACTATTCTGAGGCTAACGCCGGCTTGAAGAGAACTTGTAATACCAGCGTTGGCTTAAGTGAGCGATAAGAAAAAAAGGCTTGTTAGCCCCGCACAGCCTTACCGACAAAATCTCGTAATCTAGGCGAATCTGACTTATTTGCCCCTCTAGAACCATTAACACTCCGTTCTGAAGTGTTTCACCACCTCCTGCAGTGTCCGTGTTATCTCCTGTAAGTGCGCGTTAGCCCAATATCAAGTGGGTATAGCGCATGCCGGAACATCCCTGTGGCGGAAAAAATTTAACCCTAACAGCAGCCGTCAGGACTGCACTTTCTATTCGCTCCTTTATTTCCAACAAAACGCCTGCGTCTAGCTGAGGCACTATGGTTTAGGGTGACTTTGCCTCCTCCTGGTGGCCAGGTGGTGTATTCCCATATGTAATAGGATTTTGTGGACTCTCCTCACCATTAGAAAAAAAAAATTGTATAATAAACTCAAAAACTTGCCACAAAATATTTTTGCTATTTTAGACACAAAAATCTCTCTACTACCCCTACTTGAAGGCTGTTTATGTTGCTGTCTCTTGCTTACATATGGTTTCTATAGCCAATACTGCAGTATTTATATTTTCAGTATAGGAGGTGGTTATTAGGTGGAGCTATTAATAAACAATTTAATACAAATGGGTTTTTGGCAACACATTAAAGGGTAGTATATTTTATAGTACAATGTCCCTTTAAGCAATGCAAGGATTAAAGGGACAGTCTAGTCCAAAATAAACTGTCATGATTCAGATAGGGCATGTAATTTTAAACAACTTTCCAATTCATTTTTATCACCAATTTTGCTTTGTTCTCATGGTATTCTTAGTTGAAAGCAAAACCTAGAAGGCTCATAAGCGAATTTCTTAGACCTTGAAGGCCGCCTCTTTTCTGAATGCATTTTGACAGATTTTCACCACTAGAGGGTATTAGTTCATGTGTGTCATATAGATAACATTGTGTTCACACACGTGGAGTTACCTAGGAGCCAGTACTGCTTGGCTAAAATGTAAGTCTGTCAAAAGAACTGAAATAAGGTGGCAGCTTGCAGAGGTTTAGATACAAGGTAATCACAGAGGTAAAAAGTGTATTAATATAAACGTGTTGATTATGCAAAACTGGGTAATAGGTAATGTGATCGCATGATTTCAATGATATGATCGAGCCAGAGGGGAGTGCCTATGACACTAGGCATGCCCTCCAGCTTGCGATCCCATTTGGGAAGCGGCTATGGTTTTAGGACAGCCAAATGGCTAGGACATTCTATGCCGTCCTAACGGCACTAAAACCCAGTGCAGTTAGGATGGCATGGAATATTCTAACGGAGGGAAGGGTTTAATGCAACATTTCCAGACAAAAATAATATTTTAAAGGGACAGTCTAGTCCAAAAAAAAACCTTTCACGATTCAGATAGAGCATGTAATTTTAAACAACTTTCCAATTTACTTTTATTACCAATTTTGCTTTGTTCTCTTGGTATTCTTAGTTGAAAGCTAAACATAGCAAATTCATATGCTAATTTCTTAGACCTTAAGTTCCGCCTCTTAATAAATGCTTTTTGACAGTTTTTCACCACTAGAGGGTGTTCATGTGTGTCATATAGATAACACTGTGCTCACGCACGTGGAGTTACCTAGGACCGCACTGATTGGCTAAAATGCAAGTCTGTCAAAAGAACTGAAATAAGGGGGCAGTTTGCAGAGGCTTAGATACAAGGTAATCAAAGATGATTTTTTTTTCAATATAACTGTGTTGGTTATGCAAAACTAGGGAATGGGTAATAAAGGGATTATCTATCTTTTTAAACAAAAAAAAAATCTGGTGTAGACTGTCCCTTTAAAGCAAAGGAAAGGGAGATGCTCTCAAACAACACTGCTGGAAAACATCTAACATATTAACCAGATTTGTCTAAAAGTCAGACTGACAAGTAAATCACACCAACTATATGACATATTCCAGAATATATAGAATATATAAGAATGACTATAATACTACTCTTGTGGAGGCCGCAGCCTACCCCACATTGTTATTGTCAATTGAACAAACATTTTTAATAAAGCTTTGAATAAAGTGAACCAATCTTGGTTTAATCAAAATACTGCAAACTAATCCAAAATATAACTACCTACCCAATGAGAAAAGAAAATATTTCCACAGCGCCTGATTATACCATTTAAAGGGACAGTATACACTCATTTTCATATAACTGCATGTAATAGACACTACTATAAAGAATAAGATGCACAGATACTGATATAAAAATCCAGAATAAAATGGTTTAAAAACTTACTTAGAATCTTTCAGTTTAGCTCTGTTGAAAAGGCAGCTGGAAAGCCCACTGCAAGTGGGAAAGAAGACACTCCCCCCTCCCCCTTCTTTTGCATATGAAAAGACCCTTTACACAAACAGGAGCAAGATGGAGAAAGTAGCTGACAGTATTCTCATAAAACGTTGGGGCTTGGTTAGGAGTCTGAAAATCAGAGCAATGTTATTTAAAAATAAGCAAAAATATCCATTTTGTTAAGAAAAAAACTTTATGGGCTATATAAATAGATCATCTACAACACATTTATGCAAAGAAAAAATTAGTGTATAATGTCCCTTTAAGCTCCTCCTAAAAGCAAGATCTCTCAACCAGATCTCATAGGTGACTATAAATAAAGCAAGGGTTAGGAGAGCTAAAGAGGCCAAAAAGGCTAGTTTAGCTTAAAGAGGGATTTAGAGGGGAAAACAAATGCAAATACGGATTAAAAGGTATTTATTGGACAATATTAAAAAACTAGAGTTACAATAACTAGACGCTAAGAAGCATTATATAGATCCAAAGTGGTGATCAAAGGATGTAAAGTGCAGATAACAATGTTAGAATGATAACAATGGGTACATTGAATACAATCAAGTGACCCTATGTCCACAGAGATACAGTGGGATGAGTCCACCAATAAATGACGTAAATCAAACGTATAGATTATCAAGTGGTGCAAATAACAAATAATGCAAATACACAAATTACACAAAATGCACAATACACATTATACAACATATGATTGGAATCTTATATATAAGTGAAAAAAAGAGAGTTCAAATAGTGTCCAAAATCCTTATCGTGGAGAGAGGAACAGAAAAACAACAACAGATTAATGTCCAAAAACATAATTTATGTAAGAACTTACCTGATAAATTCATTTCTTTCATATTAGCAAGAGTCCATGAGCTAGTGACGTATGGGATATACATTCCTACCAGGAGGGGCAAAGTTTCCCAAACCTCAAAATGCCTATAAATACACCCCTCACCACACCCACAATTCAGTTTAACGAATAGCCAAGAAGTGGGGTGATAAAAAAGTGCGAAAGCATATAAAATAAGGAATTGGAATAATTGTGCTTTATACAAAAATCATAACCACCACAAAAAAAGGGCGGGCCTCATGGACTCTTGCTAATATGAAAGAAATGAATTTATCAGGTAAGTTCTTACATAAATTATGTTTTCTTTCATGTAATTAGCAAGAGTCCATGAGCTAGTGACGTATGGGATAATGATTACCCAAGATGTGGATCTTTCCACACAAGAGTCACTAGAGAGGGAGGGATAAAATAAAGACAGCCAATTCCTGCTGAAAATAATCCACACCCAAAATAAAGTTTAATGAAAAACATAAGCAGAAGATTCAGACTGAAACCGCTGCCTGAAGTACTTTTCTACCAAAAACTGCTTCAGAAGAAGAAAATACATCAAAATGGTAGAATTTAGTAAAAGTATGCAAAGAGGACCAAGTTGCTGCTTTGCAAATCTGATCAACCGAAGCTTCATTCCTAAACGCCCAGGAAGTAGAAACTGACCTGGTAGAATGAGGAGTTTTACCCGACTCAACATAGGCAAGATGAATTAAAGATTTCAACCAAGATGCCAAAGAAATAGCAGAAGCTTTCTGGCCTTTTCTAGAACCGGAAAAGATAACAAATAGACTAGAAGTCTTTCGGAAAGATTTAGTAGCTTCAACATAATATTTCAAAGCTCTAACAACATCCAAAGAATGCAATGATTTCTCCTTAGAATTCTTAGGATTAGGACATAATGAGGGAACCACAATTTCTCTACTAATGTTGTTGGAATTCACAACTTTAGGTAAAAATTCAAAAGAAGTTCGCAACACCGCCTTATCCTGATGAAAAATCAGAAAAGGAGACTCACAAGAAAGAGCAGATAATTCAGAAACTCTTCTGGCAGAAGAGATGGCCAAAAGGAACAAAACTTTCCAAGAAAGTAATTTAATGTCCAATGAATGCATAGGTTCAAAGGGAGGAGCTTGAAGAGCTCCCAGAACCAAATTCAAACTCCAAGGAGGAGAAATAGACTTAATGACAGGTTTTATACGAACCAAAGCTTGTACAAAACAATGAATATCAGGAAGAATAGCAATCTTTCTGTGGAAAAGAACAGAAAGAGCAGAGATTTGTCCTTTCAAGGAACTTGCAGACAAACCCTTATCTAAATCATCCTGAAGAAACTGTAAAATTCTCGGTATTCTAAAAGAATGCCAAGAAAAATGATGAGAAAGACACCAAGAAATATAAGTCTTCCAGACTCTATAATATATCTCTCTAGATACAGATTTACGAGCCTGTAACATAGTATTAATCACAGAGTCAGAGAAACCTCTTTGACCAAGAATCAAGCGTTCAATCTCCATACCTTTAAATTTAAGGATTTCAGATCCTGATGGAAAAAAGGACCTTGTGACAGAAGGTCTGGTCTTAATGGAAGAGTCCACGGTTGGCAAGAGGCCATCCGGACAAGATCCGCATACCAAAACCTGTGAGGCCATGCCGGAGCTACCAGCAGAACAAACTAGCATTCCTTCAGAATCTTGGAGATTACTCTTGGAAGAAGAATTAGAGGCGGAAAGATATAGGCAGGATGATACTTCCAAGGAAGTGATAATGCATCCACTGCCTCCGCCTGAGGATCCCGGGATCTGGACAGATATCTGGGAAGTTTCTTGTTTAGATGAGACGCCATCAGATCTATTTCTGGAAGTTCCCACCTTTGAACAATCTGAAGAAATACCTCTGGGTGAAGAGACCATTCGCCCGGATGCAACGTTTGGCGACTGAGATAATCCGCTTCCCAATTGTCTACACCTGGGATATGAACCGCAGAGATTAGACAGGAGCTGGATTCCGCCCAAACCAAAATTCGAGATACTTCTTTCATAGCCAGAGGACTGTGAGTCCCTCCTTGATGATTGATGTATGCCACAGTTGTGACATTGTCTGTCTGAAAACAAATGAACGATTCTCTCTTCAGAAGAGGCCAAAACTGAAGAGCTCTGAAAATTGCACGGAGTTCCAAAATATTGATCGGTAATCTCACCTCCTGAGATTCCCAAACTCCTTGTGCTGTCAGAGATCCCCACACAGCTCCCCAACCTGTGAGACTTGCATCTGTTGAAATTACAGTCCAGGTCGGAAGCACAAAAGAAGCCCCCTGAATTAAACGATGGTGATCTGTCCACCACGTTAGAGAGTGTCGAACAATCGGTTTTAAAGATATTAATGGAGATATCTTTGTGTAATCCTTGCACCATTGATTCAGCATACAGAGCTGAAGAGGTCGCATGTGAAAACGAGCAAAGGGGATCGCGTCCGATGCAGCAGTCATAAGACCTAGAATTTCCATGCATAAGGCTACCGAAGGGAATGATTGTGACTGAAGGTTTCGACAAGCTGAAATCAATTTTAGACGTCTCTTGTCTGTTAAAGACAGAGTCATGGACACTGAATCTATCTGGAAACCCAGAAAGGTTACCCTTGACTGAGGAATCAATGAACTTTTTGGTAAATTGATCCTCCAACCATGATCTTGAAGAAACAACACAAGTCGATTCGTATGAGATTCTGCTAAATGTAAAGACTGAGCAAGTACCAAGATATCGTCCAAATAAGGAAATACCACAATACCCTGTTCTCTGATTACAGACAGAAGGGCACCGAGAACCTTTTTAAAAATTCTTGGAGCTGTAGCTAGGCCAAACGGTAGAGCCACAAACTGGTAATGCTTGTCCAGAAAAGAGAATCTCAGGAACTGATAATGATCTGGATGAATCGGAATATGCAGATATGCATCCTGTAAATCTATTGTGGACATATAATTCCCTTGCTGAACAAAAGGCAAGATAGTCCTTACAGTTACCATCTTGAACGTTGGTATCCTTACATAACGATTCAATATTTTTAGATCCAGAACTGGTCTGAAGGAATTCTCCTTCTTTGGTACAATGAAGAGATTTGAATAAAACCCCATCCCCTGTTCCGGAACCGGAACTGGAACTGGCATAATTACTCCAGCCAACTCTAGATCTGAAACACAATTCAGAAATGCTTGAGCTTTCACTGGATTTACTGGGACACGGGAAAGAAAAAAATCTCTTTGCAGGAGGTCTCATCTTGAAACCAATTCTGTACCCTTCTGAAACAATGTTCTGAATCCAAAGATTGTGAACAGAATTGATCCAAATTTCTTTGAAAAAACGTAACCTGCCCCCTACCAGCTGAGCTGGAATGAGGGCCGCACCTTCATGTGGACTTAGAAGCAGGCTTTGCCTTTCTAGCAGGCTTGGATTTATTCCAGACTGGAGATGGTTTCCAAACTGAAACTGCTCCTGAGGATGAAGGATCAGGCTTTTGTTCTTTGTTGAAACGAAAGGAACGAAAACGATTATTAGCCCTGTTTTTACCTTTAGATTTTTTATCCTGTGGTAAAAAAGTTCCTTTCCCACCAGTAACAGTTGAGATAATAGAATCCAACTGAGAACCAAATAATTTGTTACCCTGGAAAGAAATGGAAAGTAGAGTTGATTTAGAAGCCATATCAGCATTCCAAGTCTTAAGCCATAAAGCTCTTCTAGCTAAAATAGCTAGAGACATAAACCTGACATCAACTCTGATAATGTCAAAAATGGCATCACAGATAAAATTATTAGCATGCTGAAGAAGAATAATAATATCATGAGAATCATGATTTGTTACTTGTTGCGCTAAAGTTTCCAACCAAAAAGTTGAAGCTGCAGCAACATCAGCCAATGATATAGCAGGTCTAAGAAGATTACCTGAACACAGATAAGCTTTTCTTAGAAAGGATTCAATTTTCCTATCTAAAGGATCTTTAAACGAAGTACCATCTGACGTAGGAATGGTAGTACGTTTAGCAAGGGTAGAAATAGCCCCATCAACTTAAGGGATTTTGTCCCAAAATTCTAATCTGTCAGACGGCACAGGATATAATTGCTTAAAACGTTTAGAAGGAGTAAATGAATTACCCAATTTATCCCATTCTTTGGAAATTACTGCAGAAATAGCATTAGGAACAGGAAAAACTTCTGGAATAATCACAGGAGATTTAAATACCTTATCTAAACGTTTAGAATTAGTATCAAGAGGACCAGAATCCTCTATTTCTAAAGCAATTAGTACTTCTTTAAGTAAAGAACGAATAAATTCCATTTTAAATAAATATGAAGATTTATCAGCATCAATCTCTGAAACAGAATCCTCTGAACCAGAAGAGTCATCAGAATCAGAATGATGCTGTTCATTTAAAAATTCATCTGTAGGGAGAGAAGTTTTAAAAGATTTTTTACGTTTACTAGAAGGAGAAATAACAGACATAGCCTTCTTGATGGATTCAGAAACAAAATCTCTTATGTTATCAGGAACATTCTGCACCTTAGATGTTGAAGGAACTGCAACAGACAATGGTACTTTACTAAAGGAAATATTATCTGCATTAACAAGTTTGTCATGACAATTAATACAAACAACAGCCTGAGAAATAGCTACCAAAAGTTTACAGCAGATACACTTAGCTTTGGTAGATCCAGCACTAGACAGCGATTTTCCTGTAGTATCTTCTGACTCAGATGCACCGTGAGACATCTTGCAATATGTAAGAGAAAAAACAACATATAAAGCAAAATTGATCAAATTCCTTAAATGACAGTTTCAGGAATGGGAAAAAATGCCAAAGAACAAGCTTCTAGCAACCAGAAGCAATGAAAAATGAGACTTAAATAATGTGGAGACAAAAGCGACGCCCATATTTTTTTAGCGCCAAATAAGACGCCCACATTATTTGGCGCCTAAATGCTTTTTGGCGCCAAAAATGACGCCACATCCGGAACGCCGACATTTTTGGCGCAAAATAACGTCAAAAAATGACGCAACTTCCGGCGACACGTATGACGCCGGAAACGGAAAAGAATTTTTGCGCCAAAAAAGTCCGCGCCAAGAATGACGCAATAAAATGAAGCATTTTCAGCCCCCGCGAGCCTAACAGCCCACAGGGAAAAAAAGAGTCAAATTTTTGAAGGTAAGAAAAAATGATTAAATCAAATGCATTATCCCAAATATGAAACTGACTGTCTGAAAAATAAGGAAAGTTGAACATTCTGAGTCAAGGCAAATAAATGTTTGAATACATATATTTAGAACTTTATAAACAAAGTGCCCAACCATAGCTTAGAGTGTCACAGAAAATAAGATTTACTTACCCCAGGACACTCATCTACATGTTTGTAGAAAGCCAAACCAGTACAGAAACGAGAATCAGCAGAGGTAATGGTATATATAAGAGTATATCGTCGATCTGAAAAGGGAGGTAAGAGATGAATCTCTACGACCGATAACAGAGAACCTATGAAATAGACCCCGTAGAAGGAGATCACTGCATTCAAATAGGCAATACTCTCCTCACATCCCTCTGACATTCACTGCACGCTGAGAGGAAAACCGGGCTCCAACTTGCTGCGGAGCGCATATCAACGTAGAATCTAGCACAAACTTACTTCACCACCTCCATCGGAGGCAAAGTTTGTAAAACTGAATTGTGGGTGTGGTGAGGGGTGTATTTATAGGCATTTTGAGGTTTGGGAAACTTTGCCCCTCCTGGTAGGAATGTATATCCCATACGTCACTAGCTCATGGACTCTTGCTAATTACATGAAAGAAATTAATGGGTGTCCAAAAATAATTTTTTTTTAAATATGTGTATTTGTATCCGCATGGATGATAATGTAAAACAGGTGATGAAAAAACAAAAAACTAAAAGCTTGTTAAGAACTTATTAAAAATGTTGTGGTGTACACCAAAAATGTGAAAAATATAAAAAAATATAAAAAATATATATGCTTAAGGGTTCGAAACCATGGGGGGGAGAGGTATGAGATAAAAATATATCAAAAATATGAAAAAATGATTTATCCAGATAACAGTAGTATCCACAGATTGTATCCAATGATCGTGAGCTGTATCCTATGTAAATAGTCTTAGACTTCCTTGATGTAAAATAAAATCCTTTCTTGGTATATAATACTTTCCCATAAAATCTTCAATGAAAAGTGGTACTGATCGATATCCTATGCCCTGCTGTACAACAGAAAAACTTTCCAGAATATTTGGCAAAATGTCACACTTGCAGCTGACCAGTGTAAGCGAGTACAGAAGGCCTCTTTAACGCTCCTCACCCTTACTTTATTTATAACTACCTACCCACTAAATTAAATAAAAGGATTTTTATTAAACTGAGATTGGTTCACTTTATTCAAAATTGTTGTTCACTATTGACATGTATAAATAAATATGGGGTTATAACTTCAAAGATTTCCACTTTAGGGTCGATTTATCAATCTCTTTGCACCCCTTCGACTGCAGGTTCTCACAAGAGAGCCTGCAGTCTGTATTTAACAAGCAGCGGTCATCAGACCTCTTAGGTGGCGAATTTCAATCTCTCCGGTCTCGTGTGACCGGGGAGATTGATAGCTCCTGCCCATGCGTGATTGGCTGTGCGCGGGAAGGGGGCAGGATTGCACGCAAGCATAAAATAGCGCTTGTGTGCAATGCAGAATTCCGGCAGCTGAATTGAGACCGTCAGAGGCGAGCTGTGGCAGACAGGGGCACGTATGTGCGCCCCTGTCCGCCGCAGCTTGATAATTCAACCCCTTAAAGGACCACTCAATGCAATAGAATTACATAATTAACAAGTACATAATAAAAAGGCAGTGATTTAACACCTACTCTGAATTTCAAATAAGCAGTAGATTTTTTTTTCTGACAAATTTATTTTTTCTCCCATTTTCGAGAAGGGTCTAGCTGCAGACTGGAGCTCCACTCTGGACAGGAAACATGTGACCTCCACTCAAAGCTTTTTTTTAAATCAACTTTAATGTAACAAACAACCTATAGACAATCATTCTGAAAACAAAACATTTTGCAGCTTTCTTGTTCTTATTAATGTGCACTCACAGTGGTTACCTTATAAATGACAATCAGCATAAACCACTGTGAGTGCACATTAAGAACAAGAAACCTGCAAAATGTTTCGTTTTCAGAATGATTGTCTATAGGTTGTTTGTTACATTAAAGTTGATTTAAAAAAAAAAAAGCTTTGAGTGTAGGTCACATGTTTCCTGTCTAGAGTCAGTGGAGGTCACATGTTTCCTGTCTAGAGTGGAGCTCCAGTCTGCAACTAGACTACTTTGCCATTTTCCAGCCCCCTGTATCATGTGACAGACATCAGCCAATCAAAGACTAGTATACGTATACCTAGTTAGCTTGTGCACATACTCAGTAGGATCTTGTTCCCCAGAAAGTTTGTATACAAAAAGACTGTGCAAAATTAAGTGTCTTAAAACTGCATGATCTATCTAAATCATAAAAGCTATTTTGACTTGAGTGTCCCTTTAAGGGTATAAGTATAATATAAACAGAGAATATAGCTAGTATATTAGAATAAATATTACTTCTTATTTACGTTTTGATTTAGTGTCCCTAACCTCTTAAGGACATATGACGGAATTTTTCCGTCATAAAACAATTGAGCAAACTGAAAGCTGTGTCCTTAAAGGGTTAATTGCTCTCATAATGTTTTGTTTTCATCGTCTACTAATTAATTTAAGATTAATTAATTAATGAATGAAAGAAAACAGAACTGGTAATAAAGTTATTTATACGATATGCCTTTAGAAACTGAAGTGGACCTGTTTGAAGACTGATGTCTAGTGAGTACAATCTACATCTTAGTTATCTTAAAGTCTTACTTTAGATTAAGCAGCAAATATCCTCCTGCACTCTTTCTATATCATGCAGCAGGAACAGTAAAAAGTTATTTTACAATGACTTTTGTTTCTGGTCACTTTGAAATGTCTGCTAAGCTCTGCCCACTGATGACATCACGATCTGGGCTGCATCTAAACATTCTGCTGAATAGCATTGACAGTCTGTTGAATCCAATTAGTGAGTCTTTTGTAACTAGTAATGCAGCCCAGATCGTGATGTTATCAGTGGGCGGAGCTTTGCAGCCATTTCAAAGTGACCAGAAACAATAGTCATTTTAAAATAACTTTTTACTGTTACTGCTGCATGATATAGAAAGGGTGCAGGAGGCTATTTGCAGCTTAATCTAGAGTAAGACTTTAAGATGACTAAGGTGTAGACTGTCCCATTAAGTACTCACTGGACATCGGTCTTCAAACAAAACAGGTCCACTTCAGTTTTTAAAGGCATAGACTGTCCCTTTAATTGAGAACTATTGTTCCTGAATTGAAACAAGCTGGGGATTGGCTGATTTTTTAATCTCCTGAAGAGTCAATTCTGGATTTTTCTAATTGGACCGTTAAATTATGTGGTACTCAATACTAACATTTTACCTGCAAGAGAACTCTTCTCTTTAGCCTTATGTATAATTATGATTGGTTGGTTGCATTTCAGCCTTTTTTTCAATGGTTTTATTTATCTGATACATACAATTATATTGGAAGCATGTGTAAATGGAAATGATATAATTATTTGACAATATGATTATAATTTTTAGAAATATCTTTTGATTATATTTTTTTCATTATACTCCTTTGGATTTAATTTCCCTTAGCACCGAGGACCTGATGTGCTAAAGCTCTCTGCTCAGATGAGATGATCTAAAATGATCCTCCAGTACTGCAAGATCCCTCATTATATTCTAGAAAGGCAGATTTTTCTATACTTCTATAAGGGGCATTTTTGTATGTGAAAGAGAGACAAACCCAGTGAAATACAGCACTGAATGGACATGAGAGTTTTATTACATTTACACTGCATGCTTTGTATTTTATATTACTTTAGACCTTATTATATCCTTTAAGATTTATTATATTTAAGCTTTGCACTTTCTATTTTGTATTTCAATCCATTTAGATTCAGAATACAACAGTGTACTTAGAATTATGATTTTACAAATTATGATTATGCTTTGACAGTTTCTGTGTAACTTTAACAAACTAGGATTATACTTTGTATATTTATGTGCTTTACAACTCACATTGCAGTTGGTATTTGTTGTATGTAAAATAAACTTGTCAATTTTAGAAAGTTGTAGGGACAGGGAAATTCCCACAGATATGCTATTTTACACCCTCAAGTCTCACTAATTCATCTCACCAGCTGTATGCATTTGGTGTGTGTGTATAATTCACAATACACTTGTTTAACTGACAGATAAGTAATGTAAACTAGAAGCAATTGCAAGTTAAATTGTAGTGAAAACATTTCCGCTTAACCCCTTCACTACTGGGAATTTCAGAGAAAAACTGCAAAATACCGAAGAATTTTTAGCATTTTTGCTATCACTCCATTAAAAAGTAGACAACCCATGGTGTTGATCTAGGCCCATCTTGGTTTATTTCATGCCACCGTTTCGCCGCCAAATGCAATCATATTTAAAAAATTGTTAACTTTGTCACAAACTTTGGGTTTCTTACTGAAATGATTTACACACAACTACTGCTGTCGTAAGACAAATGGGTTGTAAAAGGTTCCCTGGAGTCCCTTTTCTTCAGAAATAGCAGACATGTATCGCTTTGCAACTAGTTTTTGGTAATTAGGTCACTAATTGCAACTGCACACCACACTTCTGAAATTCCTGGTGGTGAAGGGGTTAATTAGTTAGCAGGAAGGGGAATAGTTTTTTTAATGCTGGGATTACCCTCCCACCTTCCTGATCCCTCACAAACAGCTCCCCTCCCCCACACGTGTGACCACCATCATAGGTACTACATAATCTGCCAGTATTAAGTTGTTGTTTTTTTGTTTGTTTTAAAAAAATAAAATTATATGTATTTATTTATTTTAGGCAGTGTAGGATCCCGCCTTACCCTACCTGATCCCAACCAAAAAGTCCAATGGTGGAGGGTTACTTCAGACTGGTGTGTTCCCAGGGAAAAGAAATAAATACACTTATATATTCCTCAACTGTGAATATATTTCAATTATTATTTGAAGTTGTCTCTGCAGCACTGCGCTATTGGTGGCTTCTCCTCCTATAAAAGCATACCATGAGAGTTGGATTCCAAATAATAAAAAAGCACAAGTTTGACCCAGAGGGGGATCGGTGCTACCACAAATAACAAGAATATGACATACTCCTGATATGTGAGGAACAAAGGAGTGAAGCAAAAAAACTGTATATGATTAATCCAGATGCTTACCTGCCAGCCAACACTGCATCTCCAGAACCTCTTCTGACATGTCCGTCATGAGCCGTTCCCATGGAACACTTAGCAGGACAGTAGAGATGCAGAAAAGGAGACCTTGTCTAACAAATCTGCACAAGAGAGTTAGAGGACCATGTCACACATTACCCATCACATGCAACCCGTAATGTCATCTCTCGGGTAAGCCCAGAAGCTTTCCACTTCTATATAACCCAACTTACGAGTCAATATGAAAGCGAAGAACCCAGACAAATTCCAAGAGAGCTTTGCCCATTTGAGATGCAATCTGAGAAAACAAAAACAAGAAGACTACATTATGGTTTTTTTTAATATAAATGTATATATAGATCGTTTATATAGACATGTGTAGTAGGTTTCTGATGACTCCGAAAGTGGAAGAGGGCAGCCGCTATCAGCATTTGTCTCTTTTCAGAGAGGGATTTATTATTGTGATTTGTGGATTTGCACAGATCTTAGCGTTTTGCACTTTCACAAGAATAAATTGGTCTCTGAAAAGAGACAAATGCTGATAGCAGCTGTCTACTTCTGCATTTGGCGGCATCTGAAGCCTCCGAATGAACATGTTTAACAAATATATAGTTCTATACACATTGATACTAAGTAGAGAGAGATAAAGTGGGAGATAATTTTTCACAGCTGATAACAAGTGTTCAATAAATACAATCTAAAGAATAATCTAAGAATAAAATTTAACCTATTATATGAACATGCTGATATAAAAGGGGTCAGAGGCACTGCCCCATATAAACCTAATATGGGCTGTCAGACTATTGTAAGCTTATGAAAACAATTTTTTAACTTACATACAGTAATTTACATTTCAAGTGAAAGCGCATGAAGAAAATCGTTATAACCATTAATTATCTGTACGGATATGGTTCTACAAGATTGTGAGAGATATTAAAGGGAAACTCAGGTCAAAATTAAACTTTCCTGATTCAGATAGAGAATGCAATTTTAAACGACTTTCCAATTTACTTCCATTAACAAAAATGTGCACAGTCTTTTTATATTTTCACCAGAAATTTGCAAGAATTCACAGAATAAGCGTGTATGCATTTGTGATTGGCTGATGGTTGTCACATGGAACGTGTATGCATTTGTGATTGGCTGATGGTTGTCACATGGAACGTGTATGCATTTGTGATTGGCTGATGGTTGTCACATGGAACGTGTATGCATTTGTGATTGGCTGATGGTTGTCACATGGAACGTGTATGCATTTGTGATTGGCTGATGGCTGTCACATGGTACAGGGAGAGTGGAAATAGACATAACTTTTAAAATTGTCAGAAAATCTACTACTCATTTGAAGTTCAGGCTAAGAGCTATTGCATTGTCTTGTTATCTTGCATTTGTTGTCTATGCAAATCTACTCTGTTGACTGGTCCTTTAATGTTAAATACAGAGACCCATAATTTCAAATAAGCACTTAAACTGTAATTAAAAGAAATAAGTAAGATATGGAGTCTAGTCTAGTTGCAGTACAAGCATATATTTTTAAATGTGTCTTTTTATGTTTGTGAGGTGTCACTGCCCATCAATAAAGAGAGGTGAGTTCTGCTTATCAGCCAGTGAGTAAGTAGTCCTTAAAGGGATATGAAACACAACATTTGTCTTTCATGATTTAGGTAGAACATACAATTTTAAACAACTTTCCAGTTTACTTCTATTATCAAATTTGCTTCATTCTCTTGGTATCATTTGTTGAAGGAGCAGCTATGCACTACTGTTTTTTTAACTGAGCACATGGGTGAGCCAATGACAATTGGTATATATATGCAGCCACCAATCAGCAGCTAGAACCTAGGTTCTTTGCTGTTCCTGAGCTTTCCTTGATAAATCTTTGAGCAAAAGGATAACAAGAGAAGGAAGCAAATTAAATAATAGACGTAAATTGGAAAGTAGTTTAAAATTGTATTATCTGTCTGAATCATTAAGGAAAAATGTTTGGGTGTTATGTCCCTTTTAAGGAATAAAAACAACTTTATAGTGATCCGGAATGTTATTGATATTTCAGATGGAGTTTAAAGGAACACTAAACCCAAATTTTTTTCTTTCATGAATTAACTAGATATATGAGAAACCCGTTGCTTTATGCTTATAATAAACTGCCCCTTTGCACATAGGGGTGAATTCTTTTAAGGTTATGTGAGTTTTTACTTGAGACCACAATATCCTTTACCACTGGCCATACCAAACATCTGGAGCATCTGAATCTGATTGCCGGAGTGAGCCAGTTGGAGGGCTCTGATTCATCCAGCCTATGTGACTTGGACAGCATTATAGTGCATTCCCTTTGTGAGTATTACTCTGTGGAGAAGAATATTGGATTTTTTCTGGATCTTGTTTGATTTTCTACACCATTGGAGTGCCTTTTTATATTTATTGTCTTAAAGGGCCAATAGACAGAGGAGGAGCGAGCTGCATTGAATGTTATGGCGCGGTCGGGCCGGGCTGTGACTAAACAGCTGGCCCTAATGCGCTCTGAAAAAACCCAGACCCGCTCAGTAGAGCACAGAGGGTGGGTCTGGAAAACCCTCTTATTTTTATTAAAAATACCGGAGATGTAATATAATAAACAACTTGCACTAATATAATGTTATATAATTCTGCACTATGTGCAGAATTATATAACATTATTTTTTAGGTTTACTGGCCCTTTAAGAAGAGCTGATCCTGGTGCCTGCTTGCTACCGACGGAAGCCTCAAGAGGGCGTCTTTGTTCATTGGGACCATATATATTTTAACATATCTAATTAGGACTCTTTGTAGTCATATTACATTTTAGATTTTTTTAGTTGGCTCACACATTCTTGGAGAATGATATCTGGTAAAGTATTTTTGTGACCTATTACAGTATTTGTAGGGAATAGCTCATATACACTGCGTTGTAACTTTGCAGGTAGTAAATTGCAGAACCTAACTCTGCTGCTTCAGTATCTGATTACAATTTAGATTCTACATAGAAGTCAATATAGTGGATTATTATCTGAATTAGTGCAGATTTCTCTCATTGGCTGTAGCAATAGAGCATAGTCTACATCCTCAAATAAGCCATAGTCATATTTGTCAGTGCAAGTACTGAACTTAACGTTGTATAATTTGCTCTCCTTATACACTTGATTTCAAAATTATTTATCTATTATGGGCTGCTTTCCGGATTTGTAATACCTTACTCTGTTACAATTGTTTGGCATCCTATCTTACCATTTTAAGATCTGCTATTTGATTAGTATACTGTATTGATTTATTAGTAATTTTCAGCCCTGGTGTAGTTCTAGCTATAGGAAGGAGGATACTGCTTAGTTTCCAACCTTGAAGACACAGTCCATTCACTACCCATTTTTACAACAAATCTCAATCTTATTCCGTACTTTCTAGTATTTCTATATATGGGTCTGTATTTTCACAATTTTTATAAGTATATTCTCCTAGTATACAGCCTATTTTCTACTCTTACCTCAAGGCAGGTGGGGGGGGGGTTGATTTTGAACGAATATTCTCCTAAATTGCAAAGCATACCTGTTTATTTCTGATTTTCGTCACATACACCAATAGTAGGGTGCATCTTACCTACACACAGCTGTGCAATTCTGGTTTCTCCAACTTTATGTCAGGAACATTTTTTTTATATATGCTCTTACTCTGTGCATACAGATTAACTAACTACAATCACTATCTAATAAGCTTTAGTATTTTAAAAACAAAAAGTGCAACTTTTTCATATTATAAGAGTGTATACCTACATGTATAACACACTGCAGTTTTTGTCCCACGCTTGTTTAGTTTGGACTATTTAAGTTTGTTTAAGTTGGGCACATTACTTATATTGGGTTGTTAGAAGATTCTTAAAGGGACAGTCTACCCCAGAATTTTTATTGTTTTGCATAACCAACACGGTTATATTAATATACATTTTACCTCTGTGATTACCTTGTATCTACTGCCCCCTTATCTCAGTTCTTTTTACAGAGACTTGCATGTTAGACAATCAGTACTGACTCTTAAGTAACTCCAGGGGAGTGAGCACAATGTTATCTATATGGCACACATGAACTAATGTCATCTAGCTGTGAAAAACTGTCAAAAGGCACAGAGATAAGAGGGGGCTTTCAAGGGCTTAGAAATTAGCATATGAGCCTACCTAGGTTTAGCTTTCAACAAAGAATACCAAGAGAATAAAATAAATTTGATGATAAAACATAATTTATGTAAGAACTTACCTGATAAATTCATTTCTTTCATATTAGCAAGAGTCCATGAGCTAGTGACGTATGGGATATACATTCCTACCAGGAGGGGCAAAGTTTCCCAAACCTCAAAATGCCTATAAATACACCCCTCACCACACCCACAAATCAGTTTAACGAATAGCCAAGAAGTGGGGTGATAAGAAAAAAAGTGCGAAAGCATATAAAATAAGGAATTGGAAGAATTGTGCTTTATACAAAAAAATCATAACCACCACAAAAAGGGTGGGCCTCATGGACTCTTGCTAATATGAAAGAAATGAATTTATCAGGTAAGTTCTTACATAAATTATGTTTTCTTTCATGTAATTAGCAAGAGTCCATGAGCTAGTGACGTATGGGATAATGACTACCCAAGATGTGGATCTTTCCACGCAAGAGTCACTAGAGAGGGAGGGATAAAATAAAGACAGCCAATTCCTGCTGAAAATAATCCACACCCAAAATAAAGTTTAATGAAAACATAAGCAGAAGATTCAAACTGAAACCGCTGCCTGAAGTACTTTTCTACCAAAAACTGCTTCAGAAGAAGAAAACACATCAAAATGGTAGAATTTAGTAAAAGTATGCAAAGAGGACCAAGTTGCTGCTTTGCAAATCTGATCAACCGAAGCTTCATTCCTAAACGCCCAGGAAGTAGAAACTGACCTAGTAGAATGAGCTGTAATCCTTTGAGGCGGAGTTTTACCCGACTCGACATAGGCATGATGAATTAAAGATTTCAACCAAGATGCCGAAGAAATGGCAGAAGCTTTCTGGCCTTTTCTAGAACCGGAAAAGATAACAAATAGACTAGAAGTCTTTCGGAAAGACTTAGTAGCTTCAACATAATATTTCAAAGCTCTAACAACATCCAAAGAATGCAACGATTTCTCCTTAGAATTCTTAGGATTAGGACATAATGAAGGAACCACAATTTCTCTACTAATGTTGTTGGAATTCACAACCTTAGGTAAAAATTCAAAAGAAATTCGCAACACCACCTTATCCTGATGAAAAATCAGAAAAGGAGACTCACAAGAAAGAGCAGATAATTCAGAGACTCTTCTGGCAGAAGAGATCGCCAAAAGGAACAAAACTTTCCAAGAAAGTAATTTAATGTCCAATGAATGCATGGGTTCAAAAGGAGGAGCTTGAAGAGCCCCCAGAACCAAATTCAAACTCCAAGGAGGAGAAATTGACTTAATGACAGGTTTTATACGAACCAAAACTTGTACAAAACAATGAATATCAGGAATATTAGCAATCTTTCTGTGAAAAAAGAACAGAAAGAGCAGAGATTTGTCCTTTCAAGGAACTTGCGGACAAACCTTTATCTAAACCATCCTGAAGAAACTGTAAAATTCTCGGAATTCTAAAAGAATGCCAGGAAAAATGATGAGAAAGACACCAAGAAATATAAGTCTTCCAGACTCTATAATATATCTCTCTAGATACAGATTTACGAGCCTGTAACATAGTATTAATCACAGAGTCAGAGAAACCTCTTTGACCAAGAATCAAGCGTTCAATCTCTATACCTTTAAATTTAAGGATTTGAGATCCTGATGGAAAAAAGGACCTTGCGACAGAAGGTCTGGTCTTAACGGAAGAGTCCACGGTTGGCAAGAGGCCATCCGGACAAGATCCGCATACCAAAACCTGTGAGGCCATGCTGGAGCTACCAGCAGGACAAATGAGCATTCCTTCAGAATCTTGGAGATTACTCTTGGAAGAAGAACTAGAGGCGGAAAGATATAGGAAGGATGATACTTCCAAGGAAGTGATAATGCATCCACTGCCTCCGCCTGAGGATCCCGGGATCTGGACAGATACCTGGGAAGTTTCTTGTTTAGATGAGAAGCCATCAGATCTATTTCTGGAAGTTCCCACATTTGAACAATCTGAAGAAATACCTCTGGGTGAAGAGACCATTCGCCCGGATGCAACGTTTGGCGACTGAGATAATCCGCTTCCCAATTGTCTATACCTGGGATATGAACCGCAGAGATTAGACAGGAGCTGGATTCCGCCCAAACCAGAATTCGAGATACTTCTTTCATAGCCAGAGGACTGTGAGTCCCCCCCTGATGATTGATGTATGCCACAGTTGTGACATTGTCTGTCTGAAAACAAATGAACGATTCTCTCTTCAGAAGAGGCCAAGACTGAAGAGCTCTGAAAATTGCACGGAGTTCCAAAATATTGATCGGTAATCTCACCTCCTGAGATTCCCAAACCCCTTGTGCCGTCAGAGACCCCCACACAGCTCCCCAACCTGTAAGACTTGCATCTGTTGAAATTACAGTCCAGGTCGGAAGAACAAAAGAAGCCCCCTGAACTAAACGATGGTGATCTGTCCACCGCGTTAGAGAGTGTCGTACAATCGGTTTTAAAGATATTAATTGAGATATCTTTGTGTAATCCCTGCACCATTGGTTCAGCATACAGAGCTGAAGAGGTCGCATGTGAAAACGAGCAAAGGGGATCGCGTCCGATGCAGCAGTCATAAGATATAAAATTTCCATGCAAAAGGCTACCGAAGGGAATGATTGTGACTGAAGGTTTCGACAAGCTGAAATCAATTTTAGACGTCTCTTGTCTGTCAAAGACAGAGTCATGGACACTGAATTTATCTGGAAACCCAAAAAGGTTACCCTTGTCTGAGGAATCAATGAACTTTTTAGTGAATTGATCCTCCAACCATGATCTTGAAGAAACAACACAAGTCGATTCGTATGAGATTCTGCTAAATGTGAAGACTGAGCAAGTACCAAGATATCGTCCAAATAAGGAAAAACCACAATACCCTGTTCTCTGATTACAGACAGAAGGGCACCGAGAACCTTTGTAAAAATTCTTGGAGCTGTTGCTAGGCCAAACGGCAGAGCCACAAACTGGTAATGCTTGTCCAGGAAAGAGAATCTCAGAAACTGATAGTGAGCTGGATGAATCGGAATATGCAGATATGCATCCTGTAAATCTATTGTAGACATATAATGCCCTTGCTGAACAAAAGGCAGGATAGTCCTTATAGTTACCATTTTGAATGTTGGTATCCTTACATAACGATTCAATATTTTTAGATCCAGAACTGGTCTGAAGGAATTCTCCTTCTTTGGTACAATGAAGAGATTCGAATAAAACCCCAGCCCCTGTTCCAGAACTGGAACTGGCATAATTACTCCAGCCAACTCTCGATCTGAAACACATTTCAGAAATGCTTGAGCTTTCGCTGGGTTTACTGGGACACGGGAAAGAAAAAATCTCTTTGCAGGAGGTCTTATCTTGAAACCAATTCTGTACCCTTCTGAAACAATGTTCTGAATCCAAAGATTGTGAACAGAATCGATCCAAATTTCTTTGAAAAAACGTAATCTGCCCCCTACCAGCTGAGCTGGAATGAGGGCCGCACCTTCATGTGGACTTAGAAGCTGGCTTTGCTTTTCTAGAAGGCTTGGATTTATTCCAGACTGGAGATGGTTTCCAAACTGAAACTGCTCCTGAGGATGAAGGATCAGGCTTTTGTTCTTTGTTGAAACGAAAGGAACGAAAACGATTATTAGCCCTGTTTTTACCCTTAGATTTTTTATCCTGCGGTAAAAAAGTTCCTTTCCCACCAGTAACAGTTGAGATAATAGAATCCAACTGAGAACCAAATAATTTATTACCCTGGAAAGAAAGGGAAAGTAGAGTCGATTTAGAAGACATATCAGCATTCCAAGTTTTAAGCCATAAAGCTCTTCTAGCTAAAATAGCTAGAGACATAAACCTGACATCAACTCTGATAATATCGAAAATGGCATCACAGATAAAATTATTAGCATGTTGAAGCAGAATAATAATGTTATGAGAATCATGATCTGTTACTTGTTGCGCTAAAGTTTCCAACCAAAAAGTTGAAGCTGCAGCAACATCCGCCAAAGATATAGCAGGTCTAAGAAGATTACCTGAACACAAATAAGCTTTTCTTAGAAAGGATTCAATTTTCCTATCTAGAGGATCCTTAAAGGAAGTACCATCTGCCGTAGGAATAGTAGTACGTTTAGCAAGGGTAGAAATAGCCCCATCAACTTTAGGGATTTTGTCCCAAAACTCTAATCTGTCGGACGGCACAGGATATAATTGCTTAAAACGTTTAGAAGGAGTAAATGAATTACCCAAATTATTCCATTCTCTGGAAATTACTTCAGAAATAGCACCTGGAACAGGAAAAACTTCTGGAATAACTACAGGAGATTTAAAGACCTTGTCTAAACGTTTAGATTTAGTATCAAGAGGACCAGAATCCTCAATTTCTAATGCAATTAGGACTTCTTTAAGTAAAGAACGAATAAATTCCATTTTAAGTAAATATGAAGATTTATCAGCATCAACCTCTGAGACAGAGTCCTCTGAACCAGAAGAATCATTAGAATCAGAATGATGATGTTCATTTAAAAATTCATCTGGATAAAGAGAAGTTTTAAAAGATTTTTTATATTTACTAGAAGGAGGAATAACAGACATAGCCTTCTTAATGGATTCAGAAACAAAATCTCTTATGTTATCAGGAACACTCTGAACATTAGATGTTGAGGGAACTGCAACAGGTAATGGTACTTTACTAAAGGAAATATTTTCTGCATTAATAAGTTTGTCATGACATTTAATACAAACAACAGCTGGAGGAACAACTACCAAAAGTTTACAGCAGATACACTTAGCTTTGGTAGTTCCAGCACCAGGCAGCGATTTTCCTGAAGTTTCTTCTGACTCAGATGCAACGTGAGACATCTTGCAATATGTAAGAGAAAAAACAACATATAAAGCAAAATTGATCAAATTCCTTAAATGACAGTTTCAGGAATGGGAAAAAATGCCAAAGAACAAGCTTCTAGCAACCAGAAGCAATGAAAAATGAGACTTAAATAATGTGGAGACAAAAGCGACGCCCAATTTTTTTTAGCGCCAAATAAGACGCACACATTATTTGGCGCCTAAATGCTTTTGGCGCCAAAAATGACGCCACATCCGGAACGCCAACATTTTTGGCGCAAAAGAACGTCAAAAAATGACGCAACTTCCGGCGACACGTATGACGCCGGAAACGGAAAAGATTTTTTGCGCCAAAAAAGTCCGCGCCAAGAATGACGCAATAAAAACATAATTTATGCTTACCTGATAAATTCCTTTCTTCTGTTGTGTGATCAGTCCACGGGTCATCATTACTTCTGGGATATAACTCCTCCCCAACAGGAAATGCAAGAGGATTCACCCAGCAGAGCTGCATATAGCTCCTCCCCTCTACGTCAGTCCCAGTCATTCGACCAAGAATCAACGAGAAAGGAGTAACCAAGGGTGAAGTGGTGACTGGAGTATAATTTAAAAGATATTTACCTGCCTTAAAACAGGGCGGGCCGTGGACTGATCACACAACAGAAGAAAGGAATTTATCAGGTAAGCATAAATTATGTTTTCTTCTGTTATGTGTGATCAGTCCACGGGTCATCATTACTTCTGGGATACCAATACCAAAGCAAAAGTACACGGATGACGGGAGGGATAGGCAGGCTCATTATACAGAAGGAACCACTGCCTGAAGAACCTTTCTCCCAAAAATAGCCTCCGAAGAAGCAAAAGTGTCAAATTTGTAAAATTTGGAAAAAGTATGAAGCGAAGACCAAGTTGCAGCCTTGCAAATCTGTTCAACAGAGGCCTCATTCTTAAAGGCCCAAGTGGAAGCCACAGCTCTAGTGGAGTGAGCTGTAATTCTTTCAGGAGGCTGCTGTCCAGCAGTCACATAGGCTAAACGTATTATGCTACGAAGCCAAAAAGAGAGAGAGGTAGCAGAAGCTTTTTGACCTCTCCTCTGTCCAGAGTAAACGACAAACAAGGAAGAAGTTTGGCGAAAATCTTTAGTTGCCTGCAAGTAGAACTTGAGGGCACGAACTACATCCAGATTGTGTAAAAGACGTTCCTTCTTTGAAGAAGGATTTGGACACAAGGATGGGACAACAATCTCTTGATTGATGTTCCTGTTAGTGACTACCTTAGGTAAGAACCCAGGTTTAGTACGCAGAACTACCTTGTCTGAGTGAAAAATCAGATAAGGGGAATCACAATGTAAGGCTGATAACTCAGAGACTCTTCGAGCCGAGGAAATAGCCATTAAAAACAGAACTTTCCAAGATAACATCTTTATATCAATGGAATGAAGGGGTTCAAACGGAACACCCTGTAAAACGTTAAGAACTAAGTTTAAACTCCATGGTGGAGCAACAGCTTTAAACACAGGCTTGATCCTAGCTAAAGCCTGACAAAAGGACTGGACGTCTGGATTTTCTGACAGACGTCTGTGTAACAAGATGGACAGAGCTGAAATCTGTCCCTTTAAGGAACTAGCTGATAAACCCTTTTCTAAACCTTCTTGTAGAAAGGACAATATCCTAGCGATCCTAACCTTACTCCAGGAGTAACCTTTGGATTCGCACCAGTATAGGTATTTCCGCCATATTTTATGGTAAATCCTTCTGGTAACAGGCTTCCTAGCCTGAATCAGGGTATCAATAACCGACTCAGAAAAACCACGTTTTGATAAAATCAAGCGTTCAATTTCCAAGCAGTCAGCTTCAGAGAAGTTAGATTTTGATGTTTGAATGGACCCTGTATCAGAAGGTCCTGTCTTAGAGGTAGAGACCAAGGCGGACAGGATGACATGTCCACTAGATCTGCATACCAAGTCCTGCGTGGCCAAGCAGGTGCTATTAGAATTACTGATGCTCTCTCCTGTTTGATTTTGGCAATCAATCGAGGAAGCAGCGGGAAGGGTGGAAACACATAAGCCATCCTGAAGTTCCAAGGTGCTGTCAAAGCATCTATCAGAACTGCTCCCGGATCCCTGGATCTGGACCCGTAGCGAGGAAGTTTGGCGTTCTGGCGAGACGCCATGAGATCTATCTCTGGTTTGCCCCAACGTCGAAGTATTTGGGCAAAGACCTCCGGATGAAGTTCCCACTCCCCCGGATGAAGAGTCTGGCGACTCAAGAAATCCGCCTCCCAGTTCTCCACTCCCGGGATGTGGATTGCTGACAGGTGGCAAGAGTGAGACTCTGCCCAGCGAATTATCTTTGATACTTCCATCATTGCTAGGGAGCTTCTTGTCCCTCCCTGATGGTTGATGTAAGCTACAGTCGTGATGTTGTCCGACTGAAACCTGATGAACCCCCGAGTTATTAACTGGGGCCAAGCCAGAAGGGCATTGAGAACTGCTCTCAATTCCAGAATGTTTATTGGAAGGAGACTCTCCTCCTGATTCCATAGTCCCTGAGCCTTCAGAGAATTCCAGACAGCGCCCCAACCTAGTAGGCTGGCGTCTGTTGTTACAATTGTCCAGTCTGGCCTGCTGAATGGCATCCCCCTGGACAGGTGTGGCCGATGAAGCCACCATAGAAGAGAATTTCTGGTCTCTTGATTCAGATTCAGAGTAGGGGACAAATCTGAGTAATCCCCATTCCACTGACTTAGCATGCATAATTGCAGCGGTCTGAGGTGTAGGCGTGCAAAAGGTACTATGTCCATTGCCGCTACCATTAAGCCGATCACCTCCATGCATTGAGCTACTGACGGGTGTTGAATGGAATGAAGGACGCGGCATGCATCTTGAAGTTTTGTTAACCTGTCTTCTGTCAGGTAAATCTTCATTTCTACAGAATCTATAAGAGTCCCCAAGAATGGAACTCTTGTGAGAGGAAAGAGAGAACTCTTCTTTTCGTTCACTTTCCATCCATGCGACCTTAGAAATGCCAGAACTAACTCTGTATGAGACTTGGCAGTTTGAAAGCTTGAAGCTTGTATTAGAATGTCGTCTAGGTACGGAGCTACCGAAATCCCTCGCGGTCTTAGTACCGCTAGAAGGGCACCCAGAACCTTTGTGAAGATTCTTGGAGCCGTAGCCAATCCGAATGGAAGAGCTACAAACTGGTAGTGCCTGTCTAAGAAGGCAAACCTTAGATACCGGTGATGATCTTTGTGGATCGGTATGTGAAGGTAAGCATCCTTTAAATCCACTGTGGTCATGTACTGACCCTCTTGGATCATGGGTAAGATTGTCCGAATAGTTTCCATTTTGAACGATGGAACTCTTAGGAATTTGTTTAGAGTCTTTAAATCTAAGATTGGCCTGAAAGTTCCCTCTTTTTTGGGAACCACAAACAGGTTTGAGTAGAACCCTTGTCCTTGTTCCGACCACGGAACCGGATGGATCACTCCCATTGTTAACAGATCTTGTACGCAGCGTAGAAACGCTTCTTTCTTTATCTGGTTTGTTGACAACCTTGACAGATGAAATCTCCCTCTTGGGGGAGATAATTTGAAGTCTAGAAGGTATCCCTGAGATATGATCTCTAGTGCCCAGGGATCCTGAACATCTCTTGCCCAGGCCTGGGCGAAGAGAGAGAGTCTGCCCCCTACTAGATCCGGTCCCGGATCGGGGGCTCTCGGTTCATGCTGTCTTTGGGGCAGCAGCAGGTTTCCTGGCCTGCTTGCTTTTGTTCCAGGACTGGTTAGGCTTCCAGCCTTGCCTGTAACGAGCAACAGCTCCTTCCTGTTTTGGTGCAGTGGAGGTTGATGCTGCTCCTGTTTTGAAATTCCGAAAGGGACGAAAATTAGACTGTCTAGCCTTAGCTTTGGCCTTGTCTTGAGGTAGGGCGTGGCCCTTACCTCCCGTAATGTCAGCGATAATTTCTTTCAAACCGGGCCCGAATAAGGACTGCCCCTTGAAAGGTATATTAAGTAATTTGGACTTAGAAGTAACATCAGCTGACCAGGATTTTAGCCACAGTGCCCTGCGTGCCTGTATGGCGAATCCTGAGTTCTTAGCCGTAAGTTTGGTTAAATGTACTACGGCCTCCGAAATGAAAGAATTAGCTAGTTTAAGGACTCTAAGCCTGTCCGTAATGTCGTCTAGCGTAGAGGAACTAAGGTTCTCTTCAAGCGACTCAATCCAAAATGCTGCCGCAGCCGTAATCGGCGCGATACATGCAAGGGGTTGTAATATAAAACCTTGTTGAACAAACATTTTCTTAAGGTAACCCTCTAATTTTTTATCCATTGGATCTGAGAAAGCACAGCTATCCTCCACCGGGATAGTGGTACGCTTAGCTAAAGTAGAAACTGCTCCCTCCACCTTGGGGACCGTTTGCCATAAGTCCCGAGTGGTGGCGTCTATTGGAAACATCTTTCTAAATATTGGAGGGGGTGAGAACGGCACACCGGGTCTATCCCACTCCTTAGTAACAATTTCAGTTAGTCTCTTAGGTATAGGAAAAACGTCAGTACTCGCCGGTACCGCAAAGTATTTATCCAACCTACACAGTTTCTCTGGTATTGCAACAGTGTTACAATCGTTGAGAGCTGCTAAGACCTCCCCTAGTAGTACACGGAGGTTCTCCAATTTAAATTTAAAATTTGAAATATCTGAGTCCAATCTGTTTGGATCAGAACCGTCACCCACAGAATGAAGCTCTCCGTCCTCATGCTCTGCGAGCTGTGACGCAGTATCAGACATGGCCCTAGCATTGTCAGCGCACTCTGTTCTCACCCCAGAGTGATCACGCTTGCCTCTTAGTTCAGGTAATTTAGACAAAACTTCAGTCATAACAGTAGCCATATCTTGTAATGTTATCTGTAATGGCCGCCCAGATGTACTAGGCGCCAAAATATCACGCACCTCCCGGGCGGGAGATGCAGGTACTGTCGCGTGAGGCGAGTTAGTCGGCATAACTCTCCCCTCGCTGTTTGGTGAAATTTGTTCACATTGTACAGATTGACTTTTATTTAAAGTAGCATCAATACAGTTAGTACATAAATTTCTATTGGGCTCCACCTTGGCATTGGAACAAATGACACAGATATCTTCCTCTGAGTCAGACATGTTTAACACACTAGCAAAAAAACTTACAACTTGGTTATAATCTTTTTTAGCAAAAAAACGCACTGTGCCTCAAAGAGGTACTAACGATTAAATGACAGTTGAAATAATGAACTGAAAAAACAGTTATTGCATCAAACTTTAAAACAACACAACTTTTAGCAAAGGTTTGTTCCCATTAGTAAAAAACAACACTAATTAAATTTGTACATAAGAAAACAAAACAACGTTTTTTATACACAGTCACTATAAGAATTCTCACAGCTCTGCTGAGAGAATTTACCTCCCTTCAAAGAAGTTTGAAGACCCCTGAGATCTGTCAGAGATGAACCGGATCATGCAGGAAATATAAAAGTAGCTGACTGGAATTTTTTGATGCGTAGCAAAGAGCGCCAAAAACGGCCCCTCCCTCTCCCACACAGCAGTGAAGAGAAACGAAACTGTCACAATTAAAGCAAAAAACTGCCAAGTGGAAAATAATGCCCAAATATTTATTCACACAGTACCTCAGCAATGTAAACGATTCTACATTCCAGCAAAAACGTTTAACATGAGAATAGTTATTAAAAGGATTAGTGACCTTTAACACAGTAGTTCCGGTGAAATACCATCCCCAGAATACTGAAGTGTATACATACATGTCATTTTAACGGTATGGCAGGCTTTTCTCATCAATTCCATTCAGAAAATAAAAACTGCCACATACCTCAATGCAGATTCATCTGCCCGCTGTCCCCTGATCTGAAGCCTTTACCTCCCTCAGATGGTCGAGAACAGCAATATGATCTTAACGACTCCGGTTAAAATCATAGTAAAAAATCTCTGTCAGATTCTTCCTCAAACTCTGCCAGAGAAGTAATAACACGCTCCGGTGCTATTTTAAAATAACAAACTTTTGATTGAAGTCATAAAAACTAAGTATAATCACCATAGTCCTCTCACACATCCTATCTAGTCGTTGGGTGCAAGAGAATGACTGGGACTGACGTAGAGGGGAGGAGCTATATGCAGCTCTGCTGGGTGAATCCTCTTGCATTTCCTGTTGGGGAGGAGTTATATCCCAGAAGTAATGATGACCCGTGGACTGATCACACATAACAGAAGAAATGAAGCATTTTCAGCCCCCGCGAGCCTAACAGCCCACAGGGAAAAAGTCAAATTTTAAGGTAAGAAAAAATGATTGAATCAAATGCATTATCCCAAATATGAAACTGACTGTCTGAAAAAAGGAATGTTGAACATCCTGAGTCAAGGCAAATAAATGTTTGAATACATATATTTAGAACTTTATAAAAAAGTGCCCAACCATAGCTTTAGAGTGTCACAGAAAATAAGACTTACGTACCCCAGGACACTCATCTACATGTTTGTAGAAAGCCAAACCAGTACTGAAACGAAAATCAGCAGAGGTAATGGTATATATATAAGAGTATATCGTCGATCTGAAAAGGGAGGTAAGAGATGAATCTCTACGACCGATAACAGAGAACCTATGAAATAGACCCCGTAGAAGGAGATCATTGAATTCAAACAGGCAATACTCTCTTCACATCCCTCTGACATTCACTGCACGCTGAGAGGAAAACCGGGCTCCAACCTGCTGCGGAGCGCATATCAACGTAGAATCTAGCACAAACTTACTTCACCACCTCCATCGGAGGCAAAGTTTGTAAAACTGATTTGTGGGTGTGGTGATGGGTGTATTTATAGGCATTTTGAGGTTTGGGAAACTTTGCCCCTCCTGGTAGGAATGTATATCCCATACGTCACTAGCTCATGGACTCTTGCTAATTACATGAAAGAAAAGAAAATTGGAAAGTTATTTTAAATTGCATGTCTGAATCTGAAAGTTTCATTTTGACTAGACTGTTCCTTTAATATCTCTACTCTTTTACAGATCTTATTACAATGTTATTTATTCGAGAAAGAAATGTGTGATTTTGCATGGTCCAAGTGACTGTCTCTTTCCGCCCTGCATGGCGAGATGATGTACATTTTGTATATTTGTACCCATTTTTGCCATCAATAAAAGTAAAAAACCCCCCATAAAAACGTATTTTCACCCCATATTACCGTAGCATGTAATGCAAGATGCATCAGGATACCAAGTGTATGAACCATTCTTCCTAAAACCAAACGGTCGTCTCCCAGGAGGTTAAATGTCACCATGGGTCTTAAAATAATAAAAAAAAAAAGTCATATTTTTTAATATTAGGGCACAATCATATTGAATATGGCATGTTTTGTTTTAAACACATATTATACATCTACTTCATTAAAGAGACATAAAATTACTAAAAAATAAAATACCTTAAAGGACCAGTCAACACATTAGATTTGCATAATCAACAAATGCAAGATAACAAGACAATGCAATAGCACTTAGTCTGAACTTCAAATGAGTGGTATATTTTTTTATAACAAATTTCAAAGTTATGTATATTTCCACTCCCCTTGTACCATGTGATAGCAATCAGCCAATCACAAATGCATATACGTATAGTCTGTGAATTCTTGCACATGCTCAGTTGGATCTGGTGACTAAAAAAGTGTAAATATAAAAGACTGTGCACATTTTTTTTAATGGAAGTAAATTGGAAAGTTGTTTAAAATTACATGCTGTATCTAAATCATGAAAATGTAATTTAACCTGAGTGTCCCTTTAAGATAATAATGTATTATTGCACTATTGCTTACATATAACTGTGTTCTAAACCTCTGCTCCAGAGCAGCAATGACTTACTAGTTCCTAGCAGAAGGCATCTGGTTAGCCAATGACAAGAGGTATTTATCTGTAGCCACCAATCGGCAGCTAGCTCCCAGAAGAGCCCAACATTGAGCCTACTTATGCATTATTTTCAAAGAAGAAAACCAAGAGAACAAATTAAATTAGATAATTTAAATCTATTAGAAGTAAAACTGCATTCTCTGTCTAAACCATGAAAGTTTAAATTTTTACTATGAAGTCCTTTTAATAAACATAAATACATTTAAATATTGCATTGAACATTGTAAACATTTCTCATCCACACTATTCCCTGTCCTGCCCTTAACTACATCCCTTCACCTTTCACATGTCACGCACAGCACATGCATTGGAACTCTAAGACTTTTTTTTCCTTTGCGCTCCATTGACTTCTATGGGGAATACGTTAAAGTAGCCGCAATATTCAAAGTTTGGCTTTTTGTGCTTGTTGCGTTAGCGCGCAAGCAAATACTTTTTACTTTCAACTTGTAATACGAACACTTCCCGAGGCACACAGAAACGTACTTCTAGCAGAGTTAGCGCGCGAGCGGGAGCAATAAATAATGCGCCACTCGTAATATGGTCCTTTATTAGAAATAACAGATTATAAAGTAGCAGCAAGAAATTGCAGCTTTACCATTACGTTCTCTGGGACAGAAATGCAATATTCATTGTATTAGTAAATATGTTTTCAGAAAAAAATAGGTTTAGTGCCCCTTTAATTGTTGGATTTTTAAATGTAGCTGCATGACAGAAAACATAATTTATGTTTACCAGATAAATTCCTTTCCTTCCTGGCAGGGAGAATCCACAACTTCATTCCATACTGTTGGGAAATACAACACCTGGCCACCAGGAGGCGGCAGACACCACAGCCAAAGGCTTAAATATCCCTCCCACTTCCCCTAACCCCCAGTCAATCTGCCGAGGGAACAGGGAAAAGTAGGAGAAACATCAGGGTATAAAAGGTGCCAGAAGAAAAAATATAAAAAGGGAGCCGCCCATCAAAAAAAAAAAATTACGGGCGGGGTCATGGACTCTCCCTGCCAGGAAGGAAAGGAATTTATCTGGTTAGCATAAATTAAGTTTTCCTTCTATAAGGCAGGGATAGTCCACAACTTCATTCCTTACTGTTGGGAAAACTATGCCCAAGCTCCAGAGGACACTGAATGAAAAAAGGGAGGAAACAGAAAAAACATAATTTATGTAAGAACTTACCTGATAAATTCATTTCTTTCATATTAGCAAGAGTCCATGAGCTAGTGACGTATGGGATATACATTCCTACCAGGAGGGGCAAAGTTTCCCAAAACTCAAAATGCCTATAAATACACCCCTCACCACACCCACAAATCAGTTTAACAAATAGCCAAGAAGTGGGGTGATAAGAAAAAAGCGCGAAAGCATAAAAAATAAGGAATTGGAAATAATTGTGCTTTATACAAAAAAATCATAACCACCACAAAAAAAGGGGTGGGCCTCATGGACTCTTGCTAATATGAAAGAAATGAATTTATCAGGTAAGTTCTTACATAAATTATGTTTTCTTTCATGTAATTAGCAAGAGTCCATGAGCTAGTGACGTATGGGATAATGACTACCCAAGATGTGGATCTTTCCACGCAAGAGTCACTAGAGAGGGAGGGATAAAATAAAGACAGCCAATTCCTGCTGAAAATAATCCACACCCAAAATAAAGTTTAAATGAAAACATAAGCAGAAGATTCAAACTGAAACAGCTGCCTGAAGTACTTTTCTACCAAAAACTGCTTCAGAAGAAGAAAACACATCAAAATGGTAGAATTTAGTAAAAGTATGCAAAGAGGACCAAGTTGCTGCTTTGCAAATCTGATCAACCGAAGCTTCATTCCTAAACGCCCAGGAAGTAGAAACTGACCTAGTAGAATGAGCTGTAATCCTTTGAGGCGGAGTTTTACCCGAATCGACATAGGCATGATGAATTAAAGATTTCAACCAAGATGCCAAAGAAATGGCAGAGGCCTTCTGACCTTTCCTAGAACCGGAAAAGATAACAAATAGACTAGAAGTCTTTCGGAAAGTCTTAGTAGCTTCAACATAATATTTCAAAGCTCTAACCACATACAAAGAATGCAATGATTTCTCCTTAGAATTCTTAGGATTAGGACATAATGAAGGAACCACAATCTCTCTACTAATGTTGTTGGAATTCACAACCTTAGGTAAAAATTCAAAAGAAGTTCGCAACACCGCCTTATCCTGATGAAAAATCAAAAAAGGAGACTCACAAGAAAGAGCAGATAATTCAGAAACTCTTCTGGCAGAAGAGATGGCCAAAAGGAACAAAACTTTCCAAGAAAGTAATTTAATGTCCAATGAATGCATAGGTTCAAACGGAGGAGCTTGAAGAGCCCCCAGAACCAAATTCAAACTCCAAGGAGGAGAAATTGACTTAATAACAGGTTTTATACGCACCAAAGCTTGTACAAAACAATGAATATCAGGAAGATTAGCAATCTTTCTGTGAAAAAGAACAGAAAGAGCAGAGATGTGTCCTTTCAAGGAACTTGCAGACAAACCTTTATCCAAACCATCCTGAAGAAACTGTAAAATTCTTGGAATTCTAAAAGAATGCCAGGAAAAATGATGAAAAAGACACCAAGAAATATAAGTCTTCCAGACTCTATACTCCCTAGATACAGATTTACGAGCCTGTAACATAGTATTAATCACAGAGTCAGAGAAACCTCTTTGACTAAGAATCAAGCGTTCAATCTCCATACCTTTAAATTTAAGGATTTGAGATCCTGATGGAAAAAAGGACCTTGAGACAGAAGGTCTGGTCTTAACGGAAGAGTCCACGGTTGGCAAGAAGCCATCCGGACAAGATCCGCATACCAAAACCTGTGAGGCCATGCTGGAGCTACCAGCAGAACAAACGAGCATTCCTTCAGAATTTTGGAGATCACTCTTGGAAGAAGAACTAGAGGCGGAAAGATATAGGCAGGATGATACTTCCAAGGAAGTGACAATGCATCCACTGCTTCCGCTTGAGGATCCCTGGATCTGGACAGATACCTGGGAAGTTTCTTGTTTAGATGAGAAGCCATCAGATCTATTTCTGGAAGCCCCCACATTTGAACAATCTGAAGAAATACCTCTGGGTGAAGAGACCATTCGCCCGGATGCAACGTTTGGCGACTGAGATAATCCGCTTCCCAATTGTCTATACCTGGGATATAAACCGCAGAAACTAGACAGGAGCTGGATTCCGCCCAAACCAAAATTTGAGATACTTCTTTCATAGCTAGAGGACTGTGAGTCCCTCCTTGATGATTGATGTATGCTACAGTTGTGACATTGTCTGTCTGAAAACAAATGAACAATTCTCTCTTCAGAAGAGGCCAAGACTGAAGAGCTCTGAAAATTGCACAGAGTTCCAAAATATTGATCGGTAATCTCACCTCCTGAGATTCCCAAACCCCTTGTGCCGTCAGAGACCCCCACACAGCTCCCCAACCTGTAAGACTTGCATCTGTTGAAATTACAGTCCAGGTCGGAAGAACAAAAGAAGCCCCCTGAGTTAAACGATGGTGATCTGTCCACCACGTCAGAGAGTGTCGTACAATCGGTTTTAAAGATATTAATTGAGATATCTTTGTGTAATCCCTGCACCATTGGTTCAGCATACAGAGCTGAAGAGGTCGCATGTGAAAACGAGCAAAGGGGATTGCGTCCGATGCAGCAGTCATAAGACCTAGAATTTCCATGCATAAGGCTACCGAAGGGAATGATTGTGACTGAAGGTTTCGACAAGCTGATATCAATTTTAGACGTCTCTTGTCTGTCAAAGATAGAGTCATGGACACTGAATCTATCTGGAAACCCAAAAAGGTTACCCTTGTCTGAGGAATCAATGAACTTTTTAGTAAATTGATCCTCCAACCATGATCTTGAAGAAACAACACAAGTCGATTCGTATGAGATTCTGCTAAATGTAAAGACTGAGCAAGTACCAAGATATCGTCCAAATAAGGAAATACCACAATACCCTGTTCTCTGATTACAGACAGAAGGGCACCGAGAACCTTTGTAAAAATTCTTGGAGCTGTTGCTAGACCAAACGGTAGAGCCACAAACTGGTAATGCTTGTCTAGGAAAGAGAATCTCAGAAACTGAAAGTGATCTGGATGAATCGGAATATGCAGATATGCATCCTGTAAATCTATTGTAGACATATAATGCCCTTGCTGAACAAAAGGCAGGATAGTCCTTACAGTTACCATTTTGAATGTTGGTATCCTTACATAAAGATTCAATATCTTTAGATCCAGAACTGGTCTGAAGGAATTCTCCTTCTTTGGTACAATGAAGAGATTTGAATAAAACCCCAACCCCCGTTCCAGAACTGGAACTGGCATAATTACTCCAGCCAACTCTAGATCTGAAACACATTTCAGAAATGCTTGAGCCTTCGCTGGATTTACTGGGACACGGGAAAGAAAAAATCTCTTTGCAGGAGGTCTAATTTTGAAGCCAATTCTGTACCCTTCTGAAACAATGTTCTGAATCCAAAGATTGTGAACGGATTTGATCCAAATTTCTTTGAAAAAACGTAATCTGCCCCCTACCAGCTGAGCTGGAATGAGGGCCGCACCTTCATGTGGACTTAGAAGCTGGCTATGATTTCTAGAAGGCTTGGATTTATTCCAAACTGGAGATGGTTTCCAAACTGATACCGCTCCTGAGGATGAAGGATCAGGTTTCTGTTCCTTGTTGTGACGAAAGGAACGAAAACAATTATTAGACCTGAATTTACCTTTAGATTTTTTATCCTGTGGTAAAAAAGTTCCTTTCCCTCCAGTAACAGTTGAAATAATAGAATCCAACTGAGAACCAAATAATTTATTACCCTGGAAAGAAAGGGAAAGCAGAGTAGACTTAGAAGACATATCAGCATTCCAAGTTTTAAGCCATAAAGCTCTTCTAGCTAAAATAGCTAGAGACATATACCTGACATCAACCCTAATGATATCAAAGATGGCATCACAAATAAAATTATTAGCATGTTGAAGAAGAATAATAATGCTATGAGAATTATGATCTGTTACTTGTTGCGCTAAAGCTTCCAACCAAAAAGTTGAAGCTGCAGCAACATCCGCCAAAGATATTGCAGGTCTAAGAAGATTACCTGAACACAAATAGGCTTTTCTTAGAAAGGATTCAATTTTCCTATCTAAAGGATCCTTAAAGGAAGTACCATCTGCCGTAGGAATCGTAGTACGCTTAGCAAGAGTAGAGACAGCCCCATCAACCTTAGGGATTTTGTCCCAAAACTCTAATCTGTCAGATGGCACAGGATATAATTGCTTAAAACGTTTAGAAGGAGTAAATGAATTACCCAAATTATTCCATTCCCTGGAAATTACTTCAGAAATAGCACTAGGAACAGGAAAAACTTCTGGAATAACTACAGGAGATTTAAAAACCTTATCTAAACGTTTAGATTTAGTATCAAGAGGACCAGAATCCTCAATTTCTAAAGCAATTAGAACTTCTTTAAGTAAAGAACGAATAAATTCCTTTTTAAATAAATATGAAGATTTATCAGCATCAACCTCTGAGACAGAATCCTCTGAACCAGAAGAACCATTATCAGAATCAGAATGATGATGTTCATTTAAAAATTCATCTGAACAATGAGAAGTTTTAAAAGATTTTTTAGGTTTACTAGAAGGAGGAATAACAGACAAAGCCTTCTTAATAGATTCAGAAACAAAATCTCTTATGTTATCAGGAACACTCTGAGTATTAGATGTTGACGGAACAGCAACAGGTAATGTAACTTTACTAAAGGAAATTTTATCTGCATTAACAAGTTTGTCATGACATTCAATACAAACAACAGCTGGAGGAACAGATACCAAAAGTTTACAGCAGATACACTTAGCTTTGGTAGCTCCAGCACCAGGCAGCGATTTTCCTGAAGTATCTTCTGACTCAGTTGCAACGTGGGACATCTTGCAATATGTAAGAGAAAAAACAACATATAAAGCAAAATAGATCAAATTCCTTAAATGACAGTTTCAGGAATGGGAAAAAATGCCAGTGAACAAGCTTCTAGCAACCAGAAGCAATAAATAATGAGACTTAAATAATGTGGAGACAAAAGTGACGCCCATATTTTTTTAGCGCCAAATAAGACGCCCACATTATTTGGCGCCTAAATGCTTTTGGCGCCAAAAATGACGCCACATCCGGAACGCCGACACTTTTGACGCAAAAAAAGTCAAAAAATGACGCAACTTCCGGCGACACGTATGACGCCGGAAACAGAAAAAAATCTTGCGCCAAAAAAGTCCGCACCAAGAATGACTCAATAAAATGAAGCATTTTCAGCCCCCGGGAGCCTAACAGCCCACAGGGAAAAAGACAAATTTTTAAGGTAAGAAAAAATGATTGATTCAAATGCATTATCCCAAATATGAAACTGACTGTCTGAAAATAAGGAATGTTGAACATCCTGAGTCAAGGCAAATAAAATGTTTGAATACATATATTTAGAACTTTATTAAAAAAGTGCCCAACCATAGCTTAGAGTGTCACAGAAAATAAGACTTACTTACCCCAGGACACTCATCTACATGTTGTAGAAAGCCAAACCAGTACTGAAACGAAAATCAGCAGAGGTAATGGTATATATATAAGAGTATATCGTCGATCTGAAAAGGGAGGTAAGAGATGAATCTCTACGACCGATAACAGAGAACCTATGAAATAGACCCCGTAGAAGGAGATCATTGCATTCAAATAGGCAATACTCTCCTCACATCCCTCTGACATTCACTGCACGCTGAGAGGAAAACCGGGCTCCAACCTGCTGCGGAGCGCATATCAACGTAGAATCTAGCACAAACTTACTTCACCACCTCCATAGGAGGCAAAGTTTGTAAAACTGATTTGTGGGTGTGGTGAGGGGTGTATTTATAGGCATTTTGAGGTTTGGGAAACTTTGCCCCTCCTGGTAGGAATGTATATCCCATACGTCACTAGCTCATGGACTCTTGCTAATTACATGAAAGAAAAGAGGTGGACCCTATTCTGAGGGCACCACAGCCTGCAAAACTTTTCTCCACAACTGAAGCAAACACATCAAACATGTCAAATTTAGAAAAAAATTGTAAGGAGGACCAGGTAGTCGCCTTACAAATCTGATCCATTGAGGCTTTATTCTTAAAAGCCCAAGAGGAAGCCACTGCTCTAGTGGAATGAGCAGTTATCCTCTCAGGAGGCTGTCGTCCCGCTGTCTCATAAGCTAAGTGGATGACACTCCTCAACCAGAAAGATAGAGAAGTCGTAGAAGCCTTCTGCCCCTTACGCTTCCTCGTATAGACGAGAAACAAAGAGGAAGATTGTCTGAATTCCTTAGTAGCCTGAAGATAGAAATTCAAGGCACAAACCACATCTAGATTATGAAGCAAATGTTCCTTCGCTGAAGAAGGATTAGGACACAAGGAAGGAACAACAATTTCTTGATCAATATTATGATTCAATACCACCTTAGGGAGGAACCCTAGTTTAGTGTGTAAAACCACTTTATCAGCATGAAAAACCAGATACGGGTGATCACATTGCAAAGCAGAAATCTCAGAAACACTGCGCGCAGAGGCAATAGCCAACAACAAAAAAAACCTTCCAAGATAACAATTTAATGTCAATAGTATGCATTGGTTCAAACAGAGCCTGCTGCAAAACACTAAGAACAAGATTGAGGCTCCAAGGCGGAGCCCCAGATCTCAACATGGGTCTGATCCTAGCCTGAGCCTTAACAAAGGACTGCACATCCGGAAGCTTAGCCAATCTTTTGTGCAGTAACACAAACAGGACCGATATCTGTCCCTTCAGGGAACTAGTAGATAGGCTCTTTTCCAGTCCCATCCTGGAGGAAGGCTACAATTCTGGCAACCTTAACCTTATGCCAGGAAAAGCCACATTCCTCACACCAGTACAAGTAAGTCCTCCACACATTATGGTAGATACGACGAGTAACTGGCTTACAAGCTTGAACTAGAGTGTCGATAACACTCTCAGAGAACCATCTTTTGGCTAAGACTAAGCGTTCAATCTCCACGCAGTCAGCCTCAGAGAATCTAGATTTTGATGAACAAAGGGACCCTGTATCAGAAGATCTATGCGACAAGGTAACCTCCACTAAAGGAGATGAGGACATCCCCACCAGATCTGCAAACCACGTCCTTTGCGGCTACGAAGGAGCAATCAGAATCACAGATGTTCGCTCCTGCTTGATAAGAGCCACCACACGAGGGAGAAGCGCCAATGGAAGAAAAAGATATACGAGACTGAACCTCCATGGTACAGATAGGGCATCTATCAATTCCGCTTGCCAAGGAACTTCTCGTTCCCCCTTGATGGTGTATATAGGCAACCAAGTTTATATTGTCTTATTGGAATCTGATAAACTGGGACGAACCCAGAAGGGGCCAAGCCTTCAAGGCATTGAGAATTGCCCAGAGTTCCAAAATATTGATTGGAAGGGAGGACTCCTCCTGAGTACACAGACCTTGTGCCTTCTTGGCACCCCAAACGGCTCCCCAGATGGAAAGGCTTGCGTCCGTAGTCACAATCTCTCAGGATGGTCTCAAAAAGAACGTGCCGTGGGACAGATGATCTGGGCAGAGCCACTAGGAGAGCAAGTCTCTTGACAGCCTGTCCAGCCCAATCTGTTGAGACAGATATGAATGGTCGCCTTTCCTTTGTGTCAGCATGCATAGTTGTAAGGGTCTGAGATGAAATCTGGCAAAAGGAATGATGTCCATGCAGGATACCATGAGTCCGATTACCTCCATACACTAAGCCACTGAGGGTCTTGAGGAGGCCTGGAGGGCAACACATGCAGAAGTTAGCTTGCAACATCTCTGATCTGTGAGGAATATTCTCATGGATATGGAGTTTATTATAGTTCCCAGAAAATTCACCCTTGTACATGGAGTAAGAGAACTCTTTTCCAAGTTTATCTCCTATCCATGTGATAGAAGAAGACTGAGAAGGGACTCCGAATGTTCTTCCGCTAGACGTAAAGATGGTGGCTGTACCAAGATATCGTCCAGGTAAGGTTCTCCTGCAATACCTCATGTTTTGGCAACGGCTAGAAGAGCCCCCAGAACCTTTGTTAATATCCTTGGAGCAGTAGTTAGGCAAAACAGAATAGCTATGAACTGGAAGTGCTGATCCAGAAAAGCAAATCTCAAGAAATGAAAATGTTCCCTGTGAATCGGGACATGAAGGTATGCATCCTTCAGGTCTATTGTGGTCATAAACTGTCCTTCCTGAACCAGAGGCAGGATTGACCGTATTGTTTCCATCTTTTCCCTTAAAAGTAGACGAGGGGGAAAAAGAAGTTCCTACTCTTTCTCATTTGTTACTAATAAGGTTCGCCATCTTAACTGGCACAGGTAAAGTCAGAGGGACCTTCCTATCTTCGTAAACCCTGTCTAATTTAGGGATCTTAGGCTCATCAGTGAGTGTAGCCTCTGGAACCTCTAGAGTAGACAGAACCTCCTTTAATAAAAAAACACAGATGCTCAATTTTAAATCTAAAGGAGGATTCTTCAGCTGAAGGAGATTTATTAACTGAAGTCTCCAACTCAGAAAGTTCACCCTCTGAAGCTAAAGAGGTTAACTCATCCTCGGATAGCTGGGACATAGTAGCTAAATCTGACAAATATTTAGATGACTCAAGGTCAGGAGAACTATGTTTAACCTTTCTCTTGCGTTCGTTAGAGCGAGGTAAGGCACTCAGGGCTGCAGACACCGCCGATTGTATTTGCGCGGTAAAGCCCGCTGGAAAAAGCCCCCTCCAGATGGAGGATTAGTTGAGCCATGAGGAACTGCATGTGGAGCAGGTAATGTAGAGAGGGTAGTAATTTCTCGGGACCCAGATTCCTGAGAAGTAGACGGCTCAGAAGGGCTAAAAGCGCTATGAGTATTATCAGGCTTGTCTCCCTTCTTAGACTTTAGAACAGTGTTTAGGCAAATGGAACAAAATTGAGCAGGCGGGCAAAGTACAGCCTCCTCACAATATAAACAGTAATTATTAATCAGTTCAGAAGGAGCGGAACCTTCTAATGTAGTATCAGAGTCCTCCATAGCTATGTTATATACCAACAGAAAAACAATACAAAATAAACGCTTTTAATAAAAAAACGGCACCATAATACTCCCAATGGCTGGGGCACTCACCACCTCCAAGACCCAGACAGCTAACAGTGAAAACGCTCTCCTCAGGAGTGATGTCTGCAGCAGGATCTTAGGAAATGAAAGAGACTGCACCCAGTCACGTGGTGCGTAGGACAGGACTTCCCCTGCTATGAAAAAGGGCGCCAAGCTATTATGAGCTGCGCAAAACTTCAAAAACTAAAGTGAAACCTATTTGTTCCAAGCCAAAAACACACAGTCTATGAGCCTAAAAAAACTCTCACATTAAGCAGATATAAATCCCCAAACTGTTCAAATAATCTCCCTGAAAGAGATATTAACCCTTGATCCTATTGAGGTAAAAAAGAGCCACACTGTGACCATGTATAGCGTTTTACAATGTATAAAAAACGGTCTTACCCTCCAGGATCCATGCTGTGGAACAGGCACAGCATCTCAAGTGTGACAGTCTTGCAGCAGTGCTTCTGACATGGACTTGAGTGTGTAGCAGCAAGCAGTAAAACTCGTCAACACTGATTGCTCAGGAGCTGTTAGCGACAGTCTGGATGAGTTCTCAGGAAAACTTTCCCTGCATCTCCAGACTTTCATCAATACTCTCACTCAGAGGTTGACATGATTACTTAAAACTCCAGTCCTTTCTCGAAGGGAACATACCCATACAGGACTATTCAAATCTTTTGACATTTCTCTGCCACCTCCAATAGTGACGAAAGGCAAATAATGACTGGGGGATAGGGGAAGCGGGAGGGATATTTAAGCCTTTAGCTGGGGTGTCTTTGTCTCCTCCTGGCAAGGTGTTGTATTTCCCAACAGTAAGGAAAGAAGATGTGGACTCTCCCTGGCTTATGGAAGGAAAAGAGACCTATTAAGTTTTCCTTTCTGCACACTAAACACAAAAAATGTTATGGAATCTCTCACCTGTCAAAGTTCTGAATGAGTGGGAAAAAGAAGTGTCCTGCTACAGCATGAAAACGATTTGGGACAGAGACTTGGGCAGGTGCTGATGAACCCTTATCAAAAGAATCAAGAAAAGGAAGATGTCAGATATTGTTTAACCAATCATATCATTCTATGAAATACAATTTATCACAGAAAAATGAACAAAATACAATAACATTTTTTACACTGAAACGTAATGCATGTTCCAATCACATATATGTTGTTTTATTTTTTATGTTTTAAAGTGTATTAAACAAAATTAATTATCTACCTTAAAGGGACATAAAACCCATTTTTTTTTCTTTCATAATTTAGATAGAACATAACATTTAAAAGAACTTTCTAAGGATTATTGTTTTTGTTTAAAATGGTTTTGTAATGTGAGGGGGGGGGATTTTTCTCTTTTCTTCCCCTCTCCCCTCCCTTTCTTTCTTCTTTTCTTTTTTCTCAATGTTGAGATTCTCCCTTTTTCCCCCCTTTTTTTTTTCTCTCTTTCTTCTCTAAAAATTTTTTTTAACACACAGCAGATAATATAGAACTTGTTTTTATTTTGTTAAAAACCATCTCAGGATTTCTACTTTGTAAATTGAATACAACTGAAAAACACTGATTTGACATTCTCAACCATTGTCTGTAATACTGATATGTAAGTTGATTTTGTTATAATAAAAAATATTTTAAAATAAAAGAACTTTCTAATTTACTTCTATTATCAAATGTTCTTAGTTTTCTTGTTATCCTTTGTGAAAAAGCAGAAATGTAAGCACAAGAGTGTGCACCTGTCTGCAGCACTATATAGCAGCAGTTTTGCAACAATGTTATACATTAGCAGGGGCACTAGATGGCAGCACTATTTCCTGTTGTGTAGTGCTTCAGGCATGTGCACGCTACCTACCTAGGTATCTCTTCAACAAAGAATAACATGAGAATGAAAAAAAAATGATAATAGAAGTAAATTGGAAACTTTTTAAAAATTGTATCCTCTATCTGAATCATGAAAGAACATTTTGGGGTTTAATGTCCCTTTAAGTGGATTTGTTACTAAAATGCTGAATCATTGGAAAGTGATTAAAGGGACAGTATACACTCATTTTCATATAACTGCATGTAATAGACACTACTATAAAGAATAAGATGCACAGATACTGATATAAAAATCCAGTATAAAACTGTTTAAAAACTTACTTTGAAGCTGTCAGTTTGGCTCTGTTGAAAAGGCAGCTGGAAAGCCCACTGCAAGTGGCAAATAAGACACTCCCCCCCTCCCCCTTCTTTTGCATATGAAAAGACCCTTTACACAAACAGGAGCAAGCTGGAGAAGGTAGCTGACAGTATTCACATAAAACTTTGGGGCTTGGTTAGGAGTCTGAAAATCAGAGCAATGTTATTTAAAAATAAGCAAAACTATACATTTATTTTTTTTAAAAACTTTATGGGCTATATAAATAGATCATGTACAAAACATTTATGCAAAGAAAAAATGAGTGTATAATGTCCCTTTAAGTAAATCTGTAAACAGCAGACTAGAACATTTCATCTGACCATTTCTATGTTAAAAGGAAGATGATTTTAACTCACAATTTCCTCAGAAGCCACATCCCATTGTAAAGGTACTTTCAGCATCCAATCAGGATGCTTGCCCCAGCCTTGGTAGGGAGTGTACAATCTGGCATTTGCAGGCACAGTCACTTTATTTCCTTCCCAGTTGAAAGAAGTTTACTATGAAATCCCATGAGATTATGGTGACTTCCCACAAGACCTGAACTCAGCACTGATGGAGCTGATTGGCCATTTTTTTACACCATGCAGATGACCGTAATAAGAGTAGCTGAGGAATAACTGCTCCCAGAGCACTTACTCTGGTGAGCTGAAGAATTTCGAGGCAAAATAACTTTCTTTTTTACACAGAAATGTTCATATGATATTTTATATTCAGTTTTATACAGATACACTGCATTATTTTCAAGTGATTTCGTATATGGATAACATGTCCCTTTAAATGGAATAAATTCATTTTCTTTGGCCATATCTATAAGAACATTTATCAAGTGGCCAGACTCACATGGTTTAACACACATTCTTATGGGACACTGAACCCAATTTTTTTCTGTCGTGATTTAGATAGATCATGCAATTTTAAGCAACTTTCTAATTTACTCCTGTTATCAATTTGTCTTCGTTCTCTTGCTATCTTTATTTAAAAAAGGCATCTAAGCTATTTTTTGGTTAAGAACACTGGACAGCACTTGTTTATTGGTGGGTCACAGTGAATTTATCTACCAATCAGCAAGAACAACCCAGGTTGTTCACCAAAAATGGTCCGGCATCTAAACTTACATTCTTGTATTTCAAATAAAGATACCAAGAGAATGAAAAAAAATTGATAATAGGAGTAAATTAGAAAGTTGCTTAAAATTGCATGCTCTATCTGAATCACGAAAGAAAACAATTTGGGTTCAGTGTCCCTTTAAAGGGACATTCCATCACAAGATATTCTTGTTCTCTTTAGCTTTATTTCTCATCCTGTGGCAGCTGGAGTATTGGCAAGGGGCACTCCAGCACTTGCTCTTTCAATATTTCAGCTCTGATACCGCTAACAATGTATATAAATATTCAATGTTTTTCTCAGTTCTACCCTGAAGCATCCCAAATAGGACAGATTTACCAGATTCTAATGTTCAGCCTGGGCTGGTGAATTGCTCACTCACTGTGACTGACTCACATGTTCTCAGGTAGAGAAATCCTTAGTTAGTAATATTTAAGGACTGGAGTTAAGAAACAATAAAAGGAGCCTGATAAACAGTGTACGTGTTTACGTTAGACGCAGTAAATGTGGTAACATGAATATTACT
Organism: Bombina bombina; assembly: GCF_027579735.1. Taxonomy (NCBI): domain Eukaryota; kingdom Metazoa; phylum Chordata; class Amphibia; order Anura; family Bombinatoridae; genus Bombina; species Bombina bombina. Next base: position 126,886,272 of record NC_069509.1, on the reverse strand, counting down.
TCCCTCATCGTATATTAAGCCTTTCACTGTGGTGCTATTTTTACACTCCTGTGCTAGAGGTGTTTTTAGTTGTTTGGCCTTTACTGCATTTACACATAATTTTTTTTTTTAAATTGTGTGACAAACCAACTCAAATTATACCTCACTAGCATAGTGATCAGCTAAAAATTAGAGAGGGTGCGACCCCTCATTTGAAAGAGGGGAAGTCCCTCTTTCACTTGAGGGGTCTCATACTCATTTAATTATGATAGAGAGGGGGCTGTATATTAGCCACCTCACCCACCACTAGAAATCACTTTTTTTCTAGTGGGGCAGGTGACCACCATTTATTATGGTGATCAGCTGCATCCTCGAGGGGCAAGTGACCCCCTTATTTAAAAAAGGGGAGCATGAACTTTCAATTTAGGGGTTGCTTGTCCCACTAGCCAAAATGGGGGGAAGGGGTAGGGGGCTTTCTTCTTTAGAGCCCCCCTCCCCCTCAAAAGAAATAGCATTTTAAATGCTGTGTAGGTATTCGCCATTTTTACCGAAATCACCTGAAGCTTCTACGGGCATGTGACCCCTCATTTGGAGGAGCAAACTCCCCTCTTTCAAATGAGGCGACAATTGCCTCTCTAGCCTAATAGGGTGTGGGGGGAGATAGGGGTTCCATTAGAGCCCCCTTCCGATTAAAAAGCTTTTTAAACCACTTGCAACTTACAGGGCATAGAAGCAGTCATTCTCTTGATATCCTTTGTTAAAGGAACAGCTATCTCCCCCTAGTGCATTGCTGCTCCTGAGCCTACCTAGGAATATTTTTTAAGAAGAGTATCAAAAGAATGAAGCAAATTAGATAATAGAGTTACATTGGAAAGTTGTTTGAAAACACATGCTCTATCTGAACCATGAACGTTATATTTTGACTGTCCCTTTAAATAAAGAAATCATAAATAAAATTCTAAGAAGAAAAATGCTCTGGTGCGTTACTGCATAAACGCCTACCTCCACATTTTTACCCCCTGCTAAGAGGATAAATGCATGATTAATGTATCGCAGCAGACACGCTGCCAAGCCTATCCTGCGTAGGACACAACCAGTGATACATATATATGCCAATCCTGATTGGTTGTGTTCAGCTCAGAAGCGACAATGCTTTGTAACTTCTGAGCTGTAACTATGTGTGGCCTTATTCTCTGTTAACTGTACAGGGAAGCAATTAAATGATTTACATAACTATTAAAGGGATCGTAAACCCCAAAATTTTCTTTTATGATTCAGATAGAACGTACAATTTTAAACAACTTTCCAATTTAATTATATTATCAAATTTTCTTCATTCTCTTGTTATCCATTGCTGAAGGGACAGCATTGCACTACTGACAGGAAGCTGAAAATATCTATTTAGCCAATCACAAGAGACAAATGTGTGCAGGCACCAATTAGCAGCAGCTCCCCCTAGTGTATGATATGTGCGTATTCATTTTTTAACAAGGGATACTAAGAGAACGAAGCACATTTGAAAATAGAAGTGAATTTAAAAGTGTCTTAAAATGACCTGCTCTATCTGACTCATGCAGGTTTCATTTTGACTTTCCTATCCCTTTAATGACTTTTCCCATACTGCTACTTTATCAGTGGCAATAAAAACAGAACCATAAACAGCAGATAATTCTGCGATCATGAATCCGTGTTCTGGTGTTGTTCTTTGTGTAAAGAATACGATCAGTCTCAGCTTTATTATATCCATGAATATACTTAATAATTTATATGGTATCACATCTCTCCCAACTCGAAAAAACAATTTATGTAAGAACTTACCTGATAAATTCATTTCTTTCATATTAGCAAGAGTCCATGAGCTAGTGACGTATGGGATATACATTCCTACCAGGAGGGGCAAAGTTTCCCAAACCTCAAAATGCCTATAAATACACCCCTCACCACACCCACAAATCAGTTTAACGAATAGCCAAGAAGTGGGGTGACAAGAAAAAAGTGCGAAAGCATATAAAATAAAGAATTGGAATAATTGTGCTTTATACAAAAAAATCATAACCACCACAAAAAGGGTGGGCCTCATGGACTCTTGCTAATATGAAAGAAATGAATTTATCAGGTAAGTTCTTACATAAATTATGTTTTCTTTCATGTAATTAGCAAGAGTCCATGAGCTAGTGACGTATGGGATAATGACTACCCAAGATGTGGATCTTTCCACGCAAGAGTCACTAGAGAGGGAGGGATAAAATAAAGACAGCCAATTCCTGCTGAAAATAATCCACACCCAAAAATAAAGTTTAATGAAAACATAAGCAGAAGATTCAAACTGAAACCGCTGCCTGAAGTACTTTTCTACCAAAAACTGCTTCAGAAGAAGAAAACACATCAAAATGGTAGAATTTAGTAAAAGTATGCAAAGAGGACCAAGTTGCTGCTTTGCAAATCTGATCAACCGAAGCTTCATTCCTAAACGCCCAGGAAGTAGAAACTGACCTAGTAGAATGAGCTGTAATCCTTTGAGGCGGAGTCTTACCCGACTCAACATAGGCATGATGAATTAAAGAACTCAACCAAGATGCCAAAGAAATGGCAGAAGCTTTCTGGCCTTTTCTAGAACCGGAAAAGATAACAAATAGACTAGAAGTCTTTCGGAAAGACTTAGTAGCTTCAACATAATATTTCAAAGCTCTAACAACATCCAAAGAATGCAACGATTTCTCCTTAGAATTCTTAGGATTAGGACATAATGAAGGAACCACAATTTCTCTACTAATGTTGTTGGAATTCACAACCTTAGGTAAAAATTCAAAAGAAGTTCGCAACACCGCCTTATCCTGATGAAAAATCAGAAAAGGAGACTCACAAGAAAGAGCAGATAATTCAGAGACTCTTCTGGAAGAAGAAATCGCCAAAAGGAACAAAACTTTCCAAGAAAGTAATTTAATGTCCAATGAATGCATGGGTTCAAAAGGAGGAGCCTGAAGAGCCCCCAGAACCAAATTCAAACTCCAAGGAGGAGAAATTGACTTAATGACAGGTTTTATACGAACCAAAGCTTGTACAAAACAATGAATATCAGGAAGATTAGCAATCTTTCTGTGAAAAAGAACAGAAAGAGCAGAGATTTGTCCTTTCAAGGAACTTGCGGACAAACCTTTATCTAAACCATCCTGAAGAAACTGTAAAATTCTCGGAATTCTAAAAGAATGCCAAAAAAAAATGATGAGAAAGACACCAAGAAATATAAGTCTTCCAGACTCTATAATATATCTCTCTAGATACAGATTTACGAGCCTGTAACATAGTATTAATCACAGAGTCAGAGAAAACTCTTTGACCAAGAATCAAGCGTTCAATCTCCATACCTTTAAATTTAAGGATTTGAGATCCTGATGGAAAAAAGGACCTTGCGACAGAAGGTCTGGTCTTAACGGAAGAGTCCACGGTTGACAAGAGGCCATCCGGACAAGATCCGCATACCAAAACCTGTGAGGCCATGCCGGAGCTACCAGCAGAACAAACGAGCATTCCTTCAGAATCTTGGAGATTACTCTTGGAAGAAGAACTAGAGGCGGAAAGATATAGGCAGGATGATACTTCCAAGGAAGTGATAATGCATCCACTGCCTCCGCCTGAGGATCCCGGGATCTGGACAGATACCTGGGAAGTTTCTTGTTTAGATGAGACGCCATCAGATCTATTTCTGGAAGTTCCCACATTTGAACAATCTGAAGAAAAACCTCTGGGTGAAGAGACCATTCGCCCGGATGCAACGTTTGGCGACTGAGATAATCCGCTTCCCAATTGTCTATACCTGGGATATGAACCGCAGAGATTAGACAGGAGCTGGATTCCGCCCAAACCAGAATTCGAGATACTTCTTTCATAGCCAGAGGACTGTGAGTCCCTCCTTGATTGATGTATGCCACAGTTGTGACATTGTCTGTCTGAAAACAAATGAACGATTCTCTCTTCAGAAGAGGCCAAGACTGAAGAGCTCTGAAAATTGCACGGAGTTCCAAAATATTGATCGGTAATCTCACCTCCTGAGATTCCCAAACTCCTTGTGCCGTCAGAGATCCCCACACAGCTCCCCAACCTGTAAGACTTGCATCTGTTGAAATTACAGTCCAGGTCGGAAGAACAAAAGAAGCCCCCTGAATTAAACAATGGTGATCTGTCCACCACGTCAGAGAGTGTCGTACAATCGGTTTTAAAGATAGTAATTGAGATATCTTTGTGTAATCCCTGCACCATTGATTCAGCATACAGAGCTGAAGAGGTCGCATGTGAAAACGAGCAAAGGGGATCGCGTCCGATGCAGCAGTCATAAGACCTAGAATTTCCATGCATAAGGCTACCGAAGGGAATGATTGTGACTGAAGGTTTCGACAAGCTGAAATCAATTTTAGACGTCTCTTTTCTGTCAAAGACAGAGTCATGGACACTGAATCTATCTGGAAACCCAGAAAGGTTACCCTTGTCTGAGGAATCAATGAACTTTTTAGTGAATTGATCCTCCAACCATGATCTTGAAGAAACAACACAAGTCGATTCGTATGAGATTCTGCTAAATGTAAAGACTGAGCAAGTACCAAGATATCGTCCAAATAAGGAAATACCACAATACCCTGTTCTCTGATTACAGACAGAAGGGCACCGAGAACCTTTGTAAAAATTCTTGGAGCTGTAGCTAGGCCAAACGGCAGAGCCACAAACTGGTAATGCTTGTCCAGGAAAGAGAATCTCAGGAACTGATAGTGATCTGGATGAATCGGAATATGCAGATATGCATCCTGTAAATCTATTGTGGACATATAATGCCCTTGCTGAACAAAAGGCAGGATAGTCCTTATAGTTACCATTTTGAATGTTGGTATCCTTACATAACGATTCAATATTTTTAGATCCAGAACTGGTCTGAAGGAATTCTCCTTCTTTGGTACAATGAAGAGATTCGAATAAAACCCCAGCCCCTGTTCCAGAACTGGAACTGGCATAATTACTCCAGCCAACTCTAGATCTGAAACACATTTCAGAAATGCTTGAGCTTTCACTGGATTTACTGGGACACGGGAAAGAAAAAATCTCTTTGCAGGAGGTCTTATCTTGAAACCGATTCTGTACCCTTCTGAAACAATGTTCTGAATCCAAAGATTGTGAACAGAATTGATCCAAATTTCTTTGAAAAAACGTAACCTGCCCCCTACCAGCTGAGCTGGAATGAGGGCCGCACCTTCATGTGGACTTAGAAGCTGGCTTCGCTTTTCTAGAAGGCTTGGATTTATTCCAGACTGGAGATGGTTTCCAAACTGAAACTGCTCCTGAGGATGAAGGATCAGGCTTTTGTTCTTTGTTGAAACGAAAGGAACGAAAACGATTATTAGCCCTGTTTTTACCCTTAGATTTTTTATCCTGTGGTAAAAAAGATCCTTTCCCACCAGTAACAGTTGAGATAATAGAATCCAACTGAGAACCAAATAATTTGTTACCCTGGAAAGAAAGGCAAAGTAGAGTTGATTTAGAAGACATATCAGCATTCCAAGTTTTAAGCCATAAAGCTCTTCTAGCTAAAATAGCTAGAGACATAAACCTGACATCAACTCTGATAATATCAAAAATGGCATCACAGATAAAATTATTAGCATGTTGAAGAAGAATAATAATATTATGAGAATCATGATCTGTTACTTGTTGCGCTAAAGTTTCCAACCAAAAAGTTGAAGCTGCAGCAACATCAACCAATGATATAGCAGGTCTAAGAAGATTACCTGAACACAGATAAGCTTTTCTTAGAAAGGATTCAATTTTCCTATCTAAAGGATCCTTAAACGATGTACCATCTGCCGTAGGAATAGTAGTACGTTTAGCAAGGGTAGAAATAGCCCCATCAACTTTAGGGATTTTGTCCCAAAATTCTAATCTGTCAGACGGCACAGGATATAATTGCTTAAAACGTTTAGAAAGAGTAAATGAATTACCCAAATTATTCCATTCTCTGGAAATTACTTCAGAAATAGCACCAGGAACAGGAAAAACTTCTGGAATAACCACAGGAGATTTAAAGACCTTATCTAAACGTTTAGATTTAGTATCAAGAGGACCAGAATCCTCAATTTCTAAAGCAATTAGTACTTCTTTAAGTAAAGAACGAATAAATTCCATTTTAAATAAATATGAAGATTTATCAGCATCAACCTCTGAGACAGAATCCTCTGAACCAGAAGAGTCATTAGAATCAGAATGATGATGTTCATTTAAAAATTCATCTGTATAACGAGAAGTTTTAAAAGATTTTTTATGTTTACTAGAAGGAGGAATAACAGACATAGCCTTCTTGATGGATTCAGAAACAAAATCTCATATGTTATCAGGAACACTCTGAACATTAGATGTTGATGGAACTGCAACAGGCAATGGTACTTTACTAAAGGAAATATCTGCATTAACAAGTTTGTCATGACAATCAATACAAACAACAGCTGGAGGAACAGCTACCAAAAGTTTACAGCAGATACACTTAGCTTTGGTAGTTCCAGCACCAGACAGCGATTTTCCTGAAGTATCTTCTGACTCAGACGCAACGTGAGACATCTTGCAATATGTAAGAGAAAAAACATATAAAGCAAAATTGATCAAATTCCTTAAATGACAGTTTCAGGAATGGGAAAAAATGCCAAGGAACAAGCTTCTAGCAACCAGAAGCAATGAAAAATGAGACTTAAATAATGTGGAGACAAAAGCGACGCCGATATTTTTTTAGCGCCAAATAAGACGCCCACATTATTTGGCGCCTAAATGCTTTTGGCGCCAAAAATGACGCCACATCCGGAACGCCGACATTTTTGGCGCAAAAGAACGTCAAAAAAATGACGCAACTTCCGGCAACACGTATGACGCCGGAAACAGAAAAGATTTTTTGCGCCAAAAAAGTCAGCGCCAAGAATGACGCAATAAAATTAAGCATTTTCAGCCCCCGCGAGCCTAACAGCCCACAGGAAAAAAGTCAAATTTTTTAAGGTAAGAAAAAATGATTGATTCAAATGCATTATCCCAAATATGAAACTGACTGTCTGAAAATAAGGAATGTTGAACATCCTGAGTCAAGGCAAATAAATGTTTGAATACATATATTTAGAACTTTATAAAAAAGTGCCCAACCATAGCTTAGAGTGTCACAGAAAATAAGACTTACTTACCCCAGGACACTCATCTACATGTTGTAGAAAGCCAAACCAGTGCTGAAACGAAAATCAGCAGAGGTAATGGTATATATATAAGAGTATATCGTCGATCTGAAAAGGGAGGTAAGAGATGAATCTCTACGACCGATAACAGAGAACCTATGAAATAGACCCCGTAGAAGGAGATCATTGCATTCAAATAGGTAATACTCTCCTCACATCCCTCTGACATTCACTGCACGCTGAGAGGAAAACCGGGCTCCAACCTGCTGCGGAGCGCATATCAACGTAGAATCTAGCACAAACTTACTTCACCACCTCCATAGGAGGCAAAGTTTGTAAAACTGATTTGTGGGTGTGGTGAGGGGTGTATTTATAGGCATTTTGAGGTTTGGGAAACTTTGCCCCTCCTGGTAGGAATGTATATCCCATACGTCACTAGCTCATGGACTCTTGCTAATTACATGAAAGAAATGAAAGTTACAAATAGATGTAAATCATTATTTGTATAGAACATCCTCTCAATAATTGTGATTTTATCTTGGATAATGTTACCCTTTATGTCAGGCAGATAAGAGGGCTAAAGAGGGAGTGTAAGGTTCTGACCTGAGAAAGCTTAGATAAGAGGACAAGAGTAGGAATAACTCTACATAACCTGAAAGAATAAGCAGAAGTCAATAAGGAAAAGTATAGACTAGATGGACCCTACTGAGACGTCACAGCACTCATCAATCAGATCATGTTGTAATCCCTAATGTTAAGTGCAGCCTTAGGGGATCCTTGCAGGTCTTCTCCATATCACCAATACATTCAGCTCAACCATTGCTCTTACCTTGGCAAAACGCCTTGTCTTGCTTTTAATTCTCTCCTCCACCACCTTCTTCCAGTCAACTGGTGAATCTGGCTTCTGAGAACTAGTAACAATCTGGGGACTTTTATTCGAAGATAAAGTGTGAGCCGGGGTTGATATCTTTGATAGGTTCTGTGCTGCAGAAGCTAAAACCTAAAGGAAAAGAAATAACATAAGAGCAAAACCTTACATAGAAGACTAGAATGGGATACAATTGAAAGAGATTACACAAACTATTCCTAGACTACCCCAGGGAGAAACAAACCTAACGCAAGGGTCCACTCATTAACTATAGACATACTTACATCTAAAATGTCCATCCTTTGTCTAAGACTATAGTTCACAGCGTAGAATTCACCAGTAAGATACTGGGAAACCTGTTAAAAAAACATAGATATATAAATAGATAGATAAATCAACAGGAAACACACACCGCATTCATTAATACAATACGCAAAATATTAATATTAAGATGTTTAGAATGTTAAGTGGGTAGAATGCTGGCTTAAGGATAGACGACAGAGGGTTTCAATTAATGGAGTACATTCAAATGAGGGGTCAGTAACTAGTGGTGTTCCCCAAGGGTCAGTTCTTGGGCTTGTTTTGTTTAACATGTTCATAAGTGATATGGGAAGTGTGCTTAAGGGGAAGGTTTTCTTGTTTGCTGATGATACAAACATTTGTAACAGAGTTGATGTTCCAGGAAGGGTTGATCAAATGAACAGTGATATTAAAAAAAAAACTAGAGGACTGGTCAAATAAATGGGATCTGAAATGAAATATTACCAAGAGCAAAATTATGCATATAGGATCCAAAAACCCATAGGCCAATTATGTTCAATGGTAAATTACTGACTGTAACTAAAGAAGAAAGGGACTTGGGAATTATTACTTCAGATGATTTAAAATTTGGTACATAATGCAGGAGTGCAGCCAGTAAGGCCAGTCGAATACTTGGTAGAATTGAAAGAGGGAATAGTAAGGTTCTTATGCCACTTTACAGATAATTAGTTAGGCCAAATATCTGGAATACAGTGTACAGTTCTGGAGACCATATCTTCAGAAAGATATAAATAAACTAGAAACTGTTCAAAGGAGGGCTACTAAAATGGTACATGGTCTAAAATATAAAACGTACAAAGAAAGACTCCATGACCTAAATATGTATAGTTTAGAGGATAGAAGGGAAAGAGGTGACATGATAGAAACCTTCAAATACCTGTTTATGAAGGGACTTAATAAAGTAGAAGCTAAAAGCATTTTCCACAATAAAACAAATACCAAAACAAGGGGTCACAATCTAAAGTTAGAGGGCAGCAGATTCAGGAGAAATGTGAGGAAGCATTTTTTTTTACAGAAAAGGTGGTGGATTCATGAAATAGACTTCCAATTGAGGTGGTAAACACATGGGGGCCCATTTATCAAGCTCCGAATGGAGCTTGTGGGCCAGTGTTTCTGGCGAGTCTTCAGACTCGCCAGAAACAGCAGTTATGAAGCAGCGGTCACAAAGACCGCTACTCCATAACCCTGTCCGCCTGCTCTGAGCAGGCGGATAGGAATCGCCGGAATTCAACCCGATCGAGTACGATCGGGTTGATTGACACCCCCTGCTGACAAAAAGTCATCTTAAAAATAAGGGCGGGTAGTTGACTCTCCATGCCAGAAAAGAAAAGAATTTATCAGGTAAGTATAAATTATGTTTTCTTTCCAATGGCATGGAGAGTCCACAAATCCATTTAATTACTAGTGGGAACCAATACCAAAGCTAGAGGACACAGAATGGAAGGGAGGGATACACAAGACAGGCGAACCTAAACAGAATGCACCACCGCTTGAAGTACTTTCCTCTCAAAAGAAGCCCCAGCTGAGGCAAAAACATCAAATTTGGAACATTTGTAAAAAGTATGCAATGATGACCAAGTGGTCTATGCACATTACCTACAATGTTACACAGGCAAAGAATGACTGGGGATTGTGGGTAATGAGAGGATACTTGAAGCTTTGCTGGGGTGTTCTTTATCTCCACCTGGTGGCCAGGAGATAAATTCCCACTAGTAATTGAATGGATTTGTGTACTCTCCATGCCATTGGAAAGAAATGGCTGTAGGAGCTGTACCTGTGCACAAACATGCATCTCCTCTTTCAAAGTCAAATTAACCTTTATGAACGAATATAGAATATTTTTAAGATTAATGTCTATGTACACAAAATAAAATAACCCCCCCCCCCAATCTTGCTATGTGAGATGTGGAATTACCGGCACAGGATCTAGAACGGTAAGGGCCACCAGAGAGCTGTACCGCAGCTCAGCAAAACGCTCCACACCAGGTTTGTCATCCAAGTGCAGGAGAATCTTTGTGAGCTCCACGCTGACCTGCAAGAGGTTGTGTTATTAATATATTATGGTTATGATATACAAAACAACAACAAAAAACATTGAATACAATGGATACAATATGGCAGCTCACACCTGTAACAAAATAATATAATTATTGCGCTAATTGTGGTAGGACTCTATATTTATGTATAAGGTTAGTAAAGGGTCTATATTACATTGATGGGTTTAAAACAGGCCAATGCCTCATACCCAGGCTATAGGTAAAGGACACTCTCTCTACCTTCCCACATGCAGAAAGCACAATTCCAACACAATCTGTCTCTGGATATATATCATTAACTTATTTCAGATAATCTAGATTTCTACTATAGTATAACTTTCATATGACATTTAAGACCAGATCACATCCAAAACCGAGGTAATGATGAGTCCATTGATTAGAAAGTGCTTCTGGTTTAACCACTAGAATTATTCATCAATAGAAGGAATATGGAAAGAGAAGAGGACACAAAGGTTATATAGGTGCCCGAGGTTTAAAAAAATGACAAAAGCTGTCTTAAAATTTAATTAAGGGCAGGTCGTAGACTCTCCATGCTAGGAAAGAAAATTATTTATCAGGTAAGCATAAATTTTGTTTTCTTTCCAATGGCATGGAGAGTCCAGAAATCCATTCATTACTAGTGGGAACCAATACCCAAGTTAGAGGACACAGAATGGAAGAGAGGGAGAACAAGACAGACGGACCTAAACAGAAGGCACCACTGCTTGAAGAACTTTCCTACCAAAAGACGCCTCAGCTTAGGCAAAAACACTGATTTGGAAAATTTGGAAAAAGTATGCAACGCGGACCAAGTGGCCGCCTTGCAGATTTGATCCACAGAAGCCTCATTTTTAAAGGTCCAGGAAGAAAATACAGTCCTAGTGGAATGAGCCGTAATTGTCTCAGGAAGCTGTTGTCCAGCTGTCTCATAAGCTAACCGAAAAACACTTCTCAACCAAAAAGAAAGTAGTAGAAGTGGTCTTCTGGCCCTTACGTTTACCAGAGAACATAACAAAAAGGGCAGTAGATTGTCGAAAATCTCTAGTTGCCTGCAGCTAGAACCTCAGAGCACGCACAACATCCAGGTTATGCAACAAGAGTTCCTTCTGAGAAGAAGGATTAGGACAAAATGAAGGACCGACAATTTCCTGATTGATATTATGTTCTGACACCACCTTAGGAAGAAATCGCAACACGGTATGAAGGACCGTCTTATCCACATGAAGAATAAAGTAAGGCGGATCACACTGCAGAGCCGAAAACTCTGAGACTCTACGAGCAGAAGACAATAACTTAATATCAACAGAGTGCATAGGTTTAAACAGAGCCTGCTGCAAAACCCTAAGAACAAGATTAAGGTTCCAAGGAGGAGAAACAGGATTAAACACAGGCCTGATTCTGACCAAGGCCTGAACAAAGGATTGATCATCTGGTATGTCTGCCAGACGTTTATGTAAAAAAATCGAAAGGGCAGATCATACCCTTTAGAGGACTGACTGGCAAGCCCTTCTCCAGGCCCTCCTGAAGAAAGGACAAAATGCGCGAAACCCTCACCTGACTCCAAGGGAAGCCCCTAGAATCAAACCAGTAAAGGTAGGTATGCCACACTTATGGTAAATCTTGCGAGGGATGGCTCCCGAGCCTGATTTATGGTATCAAAAACCTTATCGGAAAAAAACTCGTCTAGACAAGACTAGACGTTCAATCTCCAAGTAGTCAGCTTCAGAGATCTAGGTTTGGATGTAGAAAAGGACACTGAAGTAGAAGGTCCTTCCTCAGAAGTAATTTCCATTGGGGAAAGGACGACATCTTCACCAGATCCGCAAACCAAAATCTGCGAGGCCAAGCTGGAGCAAATAGGCTCACCGAATCCTACTCCTGTTTGATGCAAGCTATCACCCGAGGAAGGAGGGCAAAGAGAGGAAACAGGTAAATTAGACCCATGAAACCGCCAGAGCTGCTTGCCTTGACCTAGATCCGTACTTTGGAAGTTTGGTGTTTAGACGAGACGCCATCAGATCCAACTCCGGAACTCCCCACCTGAGGGTTATCATTGAGAATACCTCCGGATAAGGGGCCCATTCTACAACTCCGGAACTCCCCACCTGAGGGTTATCATTGAGAATACCTCCGGATGAAGGGCCCATTCTCCCTGGAGGGAAAGTCTGCCTAATCAGAAAATCTGATGCCCAGTTGACCACCCCTGGGATGTGGATGGCAGAAATGTGACCATTGAGAGACTCTGCCCACTGAAAAACGCGAGTCACCTCCTTCATGGCTAAGGAGCTTCTTGTTCCTCACTGGTGGTTGATACACGCCACCGAAGAGATGTTGTCCAATTGAAATTTGATGAACCGGACCAAACTCAGTTGAGGCCAAGCTATCAGTGCATTGAAGATTGCTCTCAACTCTAGGATATTTATAGGAAGGGCAAACTCCTCCTGAGTCCAAATTCCCTGAGCTATAGAGGGACCCAAAACTGCACCCCAGCCAGAAAGATGGTCTCAGGGAGCATGTGTCCTGGGACAGATGGTCCTGAGAGAGCCACCAGGACAACAATTCCCTCATCTGGATGTCCAAGACTATCTTCTGAGAAAGGTCTGAGTGGTCCCTGTTCCGATGTCTGAGCATGTATAACTCTAGAGGTCGCAGATGGAACCGAGTAAGGATGCCACCGCAATTCCTTGATATCTGGCTACTGCCAAAATATTCTCTAGAACCTTTGTAGAGATTCGTGGAGTTGAGGCTAGGCCGAAGACAGGGCTACCAATTGGATAGAGGTTGTAAATAAATGTTTGTTACACATCAGAGTCCTCAAGATAACACTCCCATGAAATCCCAAAAATTAGGAGATTATTTAAAGAACCCCAGGCTCCATTAACCTAAACAGAAAAAAGGTGAGTTAACCTCTGATATGCCTGAGCCTTCTACCTAGAAGGAAAGAAGCACTACTCTTGGAACTTTAGCTGTGGAGCAAGCACAACATCCTAGGTCCGACAGATCCAGAGGACTTCTGACAGGGACCTGGAGAAAAATGAAATACAGAGTAACCAACCCTGGTTTTCTACATGGGGGACATAATTAAAACATTCAATAAATCTAACTAAAAAGAGAACAGAGAGAGACAGTGGAGGAGATGTCAATCCCCCATGTGGTCTTGAACCCTGATCTCCCATGTTGACCGATAAATTATATCCGTCAAAGGAAATACAAATTGAAAATCTTATGGAAGGAAAACAATATCCATTAATAGAAGTATGAACAACATAATGATAACCTTCAGAGACATCAACCATAACTCAAAGAAGGAAAATATACAATATTTCATTATCTTAGATGAAAAATACATAAAACTGCCACTAGATGACATGAAACCCAAGATGTTTAATTCATGATTTAGACAGAGCATACAATTTTAATACACTTTTCAATTTACTTCTATTATTTAATTTGCTTCCTTCTCTTGTTATCCTTTGCTGAAAAGTTTATCTAGGCAAGTTCAGGAGTAGCAAAAAAAACAACAACTAGGTTCTAGCTGCTGATTGGTGGCTGCAGATATATGGCTGCAGATATATAACGATTGTCATTGGCTCATCCATGTGTTCAGTTATAAACCAGTAGAGCTGCATTGCTGCTCTTTCAACAAATGATACCAAGAGAATTAAACAAATTAGATCATAGAAGTAAATTAGAAATTTGTTTAAAATTGTATGTTCTATCTGAATCATGAAAAAAATTTTGGGTTTCATACCCCTTTAAGCAACCAAAAAAGATACAAATTAAGTATATATAAAAGAAAGACAAACAAATATATCCCCTATGATACCCTGAACCAGCTTAGCAATACCCATATAGCCCACAAGGATCCATTTTAAACTGAACACATTATGCGGTGCGAAAAAGCAGGTTGAACTATAAAGGACCCATTATACTTGAGGCCCCAGACTCGCCATTGATCAGAATAAAGCGAGATTTCGCCAAAAACCTGCGGCGGGAAAGCAACCCCAACGTCATCTGATCTACCACAGCGACTCACCTTTCAAAATAAATAAAGCTAGGGACTCTATTAGGTGCCCTGATGGCAAAGCGCAAAAAGGGAGGTCCATGCGATGACGCCCAGAATGGAGCCGTCGGCCTGCACATCCAGCGGCGGAAAAATTAACCCCCACCGCTCAGGATCGCATACCGCATAGCAAAAAAACAGGCTCCATAGATAAAGGCCGGCCACAGTGAAACAGCCTCAATCATACTTTCACCAAATATAGAAAGAGCGCGAACAGACGTTCCTTATGTTTTTGCGCAACCAAAAAACGCCAAAGGCAGGAGCCAAATACACAGTAACAAAGGCCGGGAGCTATAATTGCATGTACAGCTGAATGCTGTTCCAGGGTACTATTGCCCGGAGAGGCATATGAGCCTGTAAAGCCCTCCACAGAAATTCTCTAGTGCAGTGCTTTCCAAACTGTGTGTCGTGACACATTAGTGTGTCAGTGGCAGTGTGTAGGTGTCTCCCTGCTTCAGCACAATTTTTTTTAATTTAAAATTATTTTTCAATTTTTGTTTGGTTTCCGACTTTCCTCCTGCCTGCTACACATATCACGTAGTTGACATGTGATTGATACCTAGTGGGTCACAGATCATCTTAACCTATTGGCGCAGCTTAGCGGGAACTGTTCCCATTGGCAGCACATTGGCACGTGTAGTCTCCTCAATCGGCTCGTGACTGCACGTGTAGTCAATGAGTGGGACAGCAGTGTGTTTGCAGCGCGGGCAGTAGTCAGTCGGACTCGCAGAGCTCTGAGGGCAGCAGCTTAAACGCTGAGCTGAAGTCAGTTTTTTTTTTTCCCCCAGTAGTGCATTGCTGCTCCTGCTCTTGATATATGGATAGGAAGTTGAAGCTTAAAATGCTTGATGATGAAATGCGAGTGTCTTTAGCTAATATTCCACCAAATATTCAGAAACTGTGTTCATCCCATCAACCTCATACATCCCATTAAAATAGTAAGAAGCTATTGGTGTTAAACTTTTTTTTAATTCTTGCACATACATACTGTTACTTGTAAATACATTTCGTAATTATATATTTTATGTATGTGTCCGTATTTCTTAAAACAAGTTAGTTTAACCTCCTGTTTGCTAGTACAACTGAATTACTGTGTTGCAAAATGATGTAGGTCTAAAAAGTGTGTCACCAACATGAAATGTTTGGAAAGCTCTGCTATAGAGTAACACACAACATACACAGCCAGCGGAAACCTCCTCAGCCGCTGAAAAGGAGGAACATAAAATAAACTTTATGTAGGGGTTATACATGCCTCCCCTCACTGAGGGGGGAAATTAGGAAAATGCGGCAGAGTGAACAGCGGCACGATAAAGGGATTAACCCCTAAATTAAAGATAATACGTGACCTTAGAAATATGTGTATGGAGAGACACGTCCTGAACCCTGCCGCTACAAAAGGCCTGCATCTCTACCCACTAGATAAATGGGAGTACCCTCTGATCCGGTTCACAATAAAGAATATAACCCAGAACCGGAACATTCTCTAGAAATAAATATCAGACCAACTGATAACAGCTATCCAATATAGCAAAAAGGGAAACTCACCTCTATTTTATTCTGAAGATAATCAATATATAGCAGCAGAGATCTAGCATACCGCGCCATTACAGCAGCACTCCACGCTAGGATCCCGAAGCAAGAACTCAACACTGCTTTAGCCTATTAGATATCCTGAACCCAGGATATATATTCTCTTCCAGCCCCCTTAGGAAGGATTCAGGCGCCCCTGTGTCACCAGTCACTGAGTCCCTTAACGTGTCCCCCATTAAGGGGGAAATAATAGAAAAAGACACCCTCCAGGGCCTCTGCTGTGTAGTAGACACAGCAGGTCTAGGTCTGCCGACTTCATCCACACTTCTGTCAGGTTCAAATGTAGGGCAGACACAGGGCTTCAGGTCTGGCAGATTCAGACGACCTCCGACAGGGACCTGGAGAGAAAGGAAAAGCAGTGTAACCAACCCTGGTTTTCCATATAGGGGTTAGCATAATTTGTTGGAGTTAAAGTAAGGTCTACCTCACTAACCCCCAACAGCTAAAAGCAACCATTACTCTTACTAAAGAGGAATACATGGACACAGCATTCCCCCAATCCTTGCTTGCAGGCAAACTACCCATTAAAGGATTAAATATCTTCAGACACCATCTTTGAACATCAAAGAATGACTGGGGGTTTATGGGAAGTGGGAGTGATACTTTACTTTTTCTTTTCTGCTTTCTTCTTTCTATCCCTTTATCTCTTTTTAATGTATTTCTACATATGCTGGTCAATGATCATTTCATAACAAACGGAGATTAAAGGGACACTAAAGTCAAAATTAAACCTTAATGATTCAGATGGAGCATGCAAATTAATTCTATTATCAAATTTTGAACATTTTTTTTATATACACACTTTTTGAGGCACCAGCTCCTACTGAGCTTGTGCACAAGTTCATGATATACTAGTCTGTGATTGGCTGATGGCTATCACATGATACAAGGGACCAGCAACTGGGGGGGGGTGTCAGAAAAAAAATCTATTGCTTAGTTGAAATTCAGAGTGTTATTGCACTGTCTTTTTATTACGCACTTGTTAATTATGGAATTCTACTGTATTCAGTTGTCCTTTAAGGCTGTAGCCTAAGAGACACAATAACCTCCAGCGCTAATTGAGCATTCACCAATGGAACAGATAGCAAGCAAAAAGTCTGCAACACAAAGAACTTTATCACTGGTCAGTGGGATTACATAAAGTCATGTTGACAAAAGACTTTAATGTGAAGGTCAGTTTGATAAGCTATTTATGATAGTTGTTTGTATATTATTTGTTACTGGTCTCTTTCTCTTTTGTTCTTATTTATTAAACTTCATATTTTTTTTCAAACAGGGTTATGTTCTGACTTACCTCTTTGGTAGCCACAGGATTTGCCCAGATCAAAGCCACTAGTGAATTCAAGGTCACCTCCACCTTGTCCAAGTCGTCTGACAACAGCACTAGGGATAGATTTGTACAATTTTTATTCAGCTCACTACTAATAAGATGTGTAAAGCAACAAACAAGAAATAGTGCAATGCATGCTCTTACCGCTCTGTTACAATTGTAAGTTGTTCTTACACCAAAGGGGAGAAAGGGAGGTTCAGAAAAAATGTTTGGTGATGGAGGGGGAGGGATTTATTATTAATAAAGAAAATGTAAAAAAAATAAGAAAAATACTGCAAACTGGGTACTGGCGGAAATACTATTTAGAGGGGGGAAGTTTAGAGAGCTGCTTGAGAGGGATCAGGGAGGTGGGAGGGATCCCTACAATAAAAAAAATATTTTAAAAATTGCAGAAATCTGTATACTCACAGACTGTCTGCCAGTACCTAAGATGGGGGTGACAAGAGGGGGGTGAGATGTTTGGGAGGGATCAGGGGGTGAGAGGTGTCAGCTGGAAGGGTAATCTCTACACTACAGCTAAAATTAACCTTACAAGCTAAATAATTAACCCCTTCACTGTCAGGAAAATGTGGTGCGCAGCTGCAATTAGCGGCCAACTAATTATCAAAAAGCAATGGCATGTCTGCTATTTAAGAACAAAGGGGATCCCAGAAAAGCTTTTACAACCATTTGTGTTATGACTGCACAAGCGGTATGTTAATAATTTCAGTGAAAACCCCAAAGTTTGTGAAAAAGTTAACTACTTTTTAAATATGCATTTTTAATATTATATTGCCTCATCACCTAAAAATATATATGCAGGGGGAACTTCCGGTGGGCAGCGTACCAAGATGGCCACGGACTTATACCGCTCTGTATCAGCTATTGATATTATCAATAATTAGTGGCCACACTTCTAGCCATCCATATCACCCTTGGCAAGCATTGTGCCCGGGTATCTACCAGGATCAAGGCTAGACATCTCTTGGCTCCAGAGAAGTCATTTGTCAGTATTAACGCCATTGGGCTTTACCACCGAACTGTGTGCTCAGTCTGCTCCGTATATCTATGTGTGACTTGTCAAAATGGAACATATTACCTCTGGCGTGATTTAAATGTTCAGTCCTCTGTTTGACTCATTATCAGCATCAATGGGCCAACTCCTGCAAGAGGTGTGTATGAGCAGAAATGCTCATGATAGCCTGACAACTTACAAGAGAGACACAACAACAATGGTAGTTTCTAATCAGATTGCCTCAATCCATGATGCTATGAACATCGGCACTATACTACCCGACACATGTCAAGATCTGCCACCACCATTCAAAACGACAACACCGGTAACACCCGACTGCTCACTGGTTAAGGTGACGAACAAAGCGCAGCATACCCTAACTAGTCTGGAAACTCCTTATTCCCCAGCATGCATTAACAGCTCGCTAATCTGCATTAATGGAGTTGCTGGGCATGGGGTTAATAACTGTCTCTACATCCAGGGATCTGAGACCGAAATTGAATGTCTAGGGAATGTGATTTCACGAACCCTCCCTATTAAGACTGTGTCTAGCTTTATACTCCGTGGGCACTTGATGGAATGGATGGAACTGCAGGAAAAGGTGCAATTAGCTACTGCGTCACAGCCTTACTCATCTGAAGCTCTAGACTCTCTATGTTTCCTTATATACCTGAGGGACTGCAGGAAGGGACAGTCAAGGGTCTGTTCACGAACCCTCCCTATTAAGACTGTGTCTAGCTTTATACTCCGTGGGCACTTGATGGAATGGATGGAACTGCAGGAAAAGGTGCAATTAGCTACTGCGTCACAGCCTTACTCATCTGAAGCTCTAGACTCTCTATGTTTCCTTATATACCTGAGGGACTGCAGGAAGGGACAGTCAAGGGTCTGTTCACCGGTATTGGGTGACCTTATTTCTGAGACTTCGCTCTGATGGGGTACTGCTCTGGAACTATGCTCAACATCGTACTGTAATAATAGCATTACAATGGCGAGCATCGGCCAGTATTGCATTAGAAAAAATAAGAAACAGTACCCCAAACTACTTTGGCTTGTGTATCAGTACTATTATGTTTGAATAAACCAAGTCCCCTTGTATTAATATGTTAATATGGCTTGCACACCATAACATTTGTTAACTTCTCATTTAGAGATCAGACCTGCTTATACTTGTACTACAAAATGTGTGTGACTTTTGCTCCCGCTCTCACGAATACCTTGCAGTTCCCTCCTGCTCATTTGGGAAAGAATTATACTGGAGTCTGTTTATTATCAGTTTTATCCCTGTTGGCTTTTATTGTTTAAATATAAAATTTGTTTATTTTTCACATCTCATTTAGGGATGGTGCGCTTCAACCACCCTATGACAAGTAATCTGCCATTTTGCTAATGCCTTGGTAATATTCACTTGCATAAGTAAGGAAATTGCATTAAAAGGTTCCCAGATCAATGGTATAATATCTGTATACATACTCTCTTGTCCAGTGACATTTAATGTATAATCTCTTAGACCCCATAGACATAGTGCAGTTTGTTTGATCCAATATTATCTGACTGGGTATAATTATTTCTCTGCTGACTCTTTGGCACTATTTATTCATTCAGTTGCCCTTCTCGTTTCTATGACCATAGTTTAAGTCTATTTCCATGAGGAACTCACTTGTTTTAATTGGAAAAACCTTATAATACCTCATTTGTCATACTACTATTTCACTATATTAACTCTGTAGTTGGTGCCTACTGCTAGTAATTTAGCTACATACTACTATAATAATGCTGCACATATGGACAAGAAGATAGAGTAATTAAGCCCATGTTTGATTTTAGAGCTTAAACCTCAATGATAATATTCTGTATAGTGTCATCCTTATGCTTGATTAAATTGTAAGCTCTATTGTATGTGTATTCTGTTTGCAGGTTTTTTGTTTTGTTTTTTTCTGTTTTATTTTCTTTAATGTTCTACAAGATTAACGCTACGCTGCTTGCTATTTATGTTGACAATGACATGGATTGTATGACAAGATATTCTTTTTTTCCCCATCACTAATTCATTTAAAACATATCAGCGGAGATATCTATTACTTCACCTGAAACAATCTTACAGGTAGAACCTTTATAATCAATAGAATTATCATAGGATGGCTACATGATTTAAAAGAGGCATCATTCCCACTCTGGGAAAAGTATATTAAAGCTTGAAATACCCTCTTATATTTTGGGCATCATAGAAACTTTATATAACCATTTAACACTGCTTGCTTATCTTAATATCATAATGAGACTTACACATTTAGTATAGATGATTCTACCCTTCTAAAATTATAAGTCAATAGATACTGCCATCCCTTTAATAGGAAATCTATGTATTTAGAGGTGAAGAGGATCTCTGATTGAACAGATTGTGGTGACAGTGTCCCATGTCAGACCTTCCCTTCAATATATCTAAAAGCTGAATGAGGTACATCTGTCACAAATGTCCTTATGATTCTAACTACCTTAACATGGTTCTCATCCATCAATGTAATACAGTACAATATCTACCCCAGCATGAGCAGCTATCCATATCTAGTCTTAGCATAAGTTTGGTAATTTTCTTTTTTTTTTTCTCTTTCTCTGTTCTTGTTTTATTTGTTTGTTTGTTTCTCTTTTTTTGTCTGTTCATTTGTTTTAATGGAAAAGTAAGGAGCTCAGGTGATTTCAATATGGGAGGTTCCTGTAATGTCATTTGCCTTCCATGCTACCCTAACTTATAGCGTTTTTGTTTCCACACACTGCTAAGGGTATATCCCATACTTACGACAGCTTTTTGTTTTAAGTGGAACTGTATATGTATGTTGTACTTTATTGCACTGTATATTTGGCAGATACGGAGTGACTTCATTGAGATTGGGATCCCAGCCTATGATTTTAAGTGGAGCCATGTGGCGAGTGGCCTTACAAACTAAGAGTCTGCATATAATATTTTCTCTACAAAGCTAACCTTACATGGCAGGAGTCACCATTCTAAGACCGTGACACCTTTTGGCAGGTCAGTCGCTACAACTATTTTTTCTATGAGACTCATAACCTAAGGGCTCAGATTTTCACATATTTCCCCCGCCCGGGCAGCCGGGTTGAAAAGCCGCGTGAAGTTCTGCTTTATGCTTTTGCTACTACCTTGTGATTACACATTTTCTACCAAGGGTTGCAGCCACAGTTTGCTCTTTAAGCCTCATTTTGGACCAAAAAACCTTCTATAACCTTCTATAAAACCATATAAGACCTACTGGAGGGTCTAGAGCGGCAAATGTGTGTACGCCTAGATGACCTCTGTCAGATACTACGATCAGAGGCTGCAGTACCACAGCCAAGTGCAAGGGAGCATGAGGAAGGAGGGAATCCTCAGAGCGCTATTCCTGTTTGTTGTTCTCAAGCACCTACCGACACACCAACAGGAGTCTCAGCCGATTTACTCAGCTATACCACAACCTCGCAGGGCCCTAACCCATATCACTATCCTGCTTTGCTCACATCAGAGGAATGCGGACCAGCTGGTCAGCTACCTCTACAACCTATTAGTGCATCGCCAATTACACACAGGTTTTCGGTCACAGAGGACATGGTGGGTCTGAGTGAGCAGCCAGCGCAGAACATCACAGCTCTCTTTATCAACCTTGTATCTTCAGATGGCACCTGGGTGAGGTTGAAGGCTTCAGTGATCACTAACAAGATCTGGAACGACGCACTCGCTTCAATGGTCCCCCCTATTAATCCTTTGAAGTCTAGAGTTGGCTAACAAGCTACATTTACCGGTGGCTTAGTGCTGCCTTTTCGACCACGGACTTAGTTGTGATTTGGGTAGCCTCCATGAAGCAGAGTGTTCATTTTTACTACTTTAGCAGAGGTAGACTTTTTTACTTATTTGTTGGTATTCTTTCACCATTTTGTCTCATATGTTCCCTTTTTATGACTGTGTATTATGTTCCAGAACTTGTCCTAGCTGATATATATATTTATGATACATATTGTTTAAAACTAGAGTTGCAGCCCCCATTCTACAAGCTCTTTTAGACAGGGGAGGTATAGGACTACCAAACGTTAGGATATATTACGAAGCTGCCATGATCTCACATGTGTCAGCCTGGGGTAGCAACCTTCCCCCAGCTAGGTGGTGAGACCTCAAACAGGCCTCACTACCATCCCATGTTAAACTGAAAGATCTCTTATGGATACCCCTGCACTGTATAGCTAAACCAGTTATCTCAAATTTACTTGTTAAAGGATGTCAAGAAACCTGGCTCAAATTAAGACATAGCCCATCAATCTCCCCTCATCCTTTGACGATCCACTCCAAAGTCGGCCTATTACACAGCCTCCCAAACATGCACCTAGGTAGTTGGAGGAGAACCTCCTTAAGCCAATTGTCTGACTTCTATTTGGACGGACGACTTCTTAACCAAACAGACCTGACCAACCTACTTGAGATTACCTATAAATTACAATTTGACTTACTTAGACAGTGATCCCTTATGAAGGATTGGGGATTCCTGGAAGGTCAACCTCGAAGTTTGACCCCATGGGAGATCAGATACTTTCTGTAGAAACTAACCACATTACCTCCTGGGAGACGGAATGGAGACAGGAGTTCACCGTCAAACAGTAGACACAGGCAAAAGTTGCTACCAAGTCAGCTATACACTGCGTAACCATGTATGAATTATACTATAAATTGTTAACCAGATGGCATCTGGACTCCCTACCAAACTGCAAAAAATCTACCCAGCCCACTCCCCACTTTGTTGGAGGCACTGCAGGGAACCAGGAACTTCCCTACAATATTTGGTGGATCTGCCCACTTCTGCTACCTTTTTGGGACAAAACACGGCAATTATGCTCTAAACTAGATCTCCCAGTCCCCACACAACCGAGTACAGCACTCCTACACCTAGACATCATGGCCCTACCCAAACGCAGACAATTTTTATTAATCTACATCCTGATTTCAACTAAACTAATGATTGCAAGTAACTGGAAAAAAGAAACCCCCCAAAATGGCAAGAAGTAGTGGACAAAATAAACTACCTCAAATCAATGGAGGAAGGAATCTTTAGAACCAATAACCAAATATCCATGTACTGCCTGATCTGGGAGCCATGTGAATCTCTCCAACGCTCCCTCCCTCACTAATCTATTGCAAACCTGTATCAGAGTAGTCCCTCTTGACCCACTAACCTAAATGAAGCCTGCCTAACCCCCCCTCACATACTGTTTTCCTAGTCCTTTACCTACTTCCCTAGATGTTGCGATGCAAAATGGGGAAAATTACCACTTAAGTAAACCACTAGTAGGATAACAACGACAGACCACAATACTCAAGTAAACGCTTCTCTTCTCATCTCAACACAACAAGACATATTATGACTTCCACGTTATGTTGATCTACACTCGCTACTTCTCAGATGGAGTTGTCTGGAGAGCTATAAGGCCATTTGTGGCCTTTAATTTATATTAATAATGTTTTATTGTTTGATTTTTACTTAGTAATGCTATATAAGAAAATATGAGGATGTTATATTCATATGTACATTTAAAGATATGGACATTTTACTAGCCATCAACTATCCGGATCTGGAACATACATTAGAAGCCTCAGCCTATGGATGGACAATAGTCTGACAAGTCGACCTGATCCTTCAGGAACCTTCTACTCTTCTGCATGTATGGTTCTAAGACCTGATATGTATGCAAATCTTTAATGTACCGTACCTTTACTATTTTTCCTCAATAAAAACTTTAATTTATAAAAACATATTTTTTAAAACTAGTTGTGAGATATCTTTACAGTCCTCCCTAAACCAAGTTATGTTCATAATGCTACACTGTCATATATTGTACACATTTCTTATACCTCCTAGATCTTATGTTTGTTATTTGTTAGACATTACCCATCTAACTGTCCTGTTACACTACTACGCTTTACGGTATAAATGTGCTGTCTGTGGCTCGGACAGCATGTTATATACTCTTGCTAATTCATGTAACCATAATTTAAATTGAGCAGAATTTCTGCCAGCACTTACCGCTCTACCGTAGATATCTTGAGTTTTACTCCCATTTTGTTATAACAAACTACTCTTAATATAGTTCCTAGGAGAAAATTTGTCTGCAATTAGTTTCCACCTCCTTTCTGATAATCCAAATTTGTTTACATTCCTCCTTATAATGGTCCTATATAGAGGCTCTAATATATTATATACAGTGGCTGATTATCTTTATCTTTCTGATCTAGACATTTAAAATCAGTTATGCTGAGACGCATTTTGTTTGTCACTTTTATTCCTGTAACTCTAAGGTATTATTCTTGTTAGACTTCACAAGTCAGCTTGTTATCTTTTGTCTCTTAATATCTGCATTTGATATCACCAATTAGAAGTTGTTATAAATATACCATATTTAATTACACTGCTACATGGCCACAGATCTGACTACCATACGAGCGTCATTTTATGTAACTAAGTGGTCCAAAAGAGGCCAGCAAAGTGGTCATTTTCATATGATAGTTTTCTCCAAAAAAGGAGCTTTCAGAAGTCTACGTTTTGTTACTCACAGCTTTTCCTATTTCTATCAGTTTTGTATAATTCAATTAATTTATTGTCATACTTGCTGCATGACCTTCTTTATGTGATGTATTTTCCTCAAAACCTCAATAAAAGATTATTAATTAAGAAAAAATATATATAAAGATTTCTGCAGATGCCCATGGATAGAGCATACAATTGACAGCTATTATCAGATTTCCTTTGTTCTCATGGTATTATCTTTAGAAAAGAATAGCTAGGTAAGTACACGTGTCTGCAGCAATACTTGGCAGCAAAAACATCTGCTATCTAGTGTTCTTGCAAATGTATAACTTAGTTAAAAGTATTCTTGCAGCCATAGAGTTCTACAAACAATTGCACACTCCTGAGCCTACCAACCTGCTTTTTTTTAACAAAGGATACCAACAGAAGGAAGTAAATTTGATAACAGAAATTAACTGAAATTTTTTTTATTGTACACTCTATCTTGAAAGAATGTTTTTGGTTTCGTGTTACATTAAAAAAATGATGGACAACATTCCAACTTGGAGCAGCAGTTATACTTCCTACCCTACCCCAAATTAACAGACATACAGAATCTCTTATTGGCTTACAGGGGCCGCGTGCAAACTGTGTGTAAATAGTATGGTACAGGAACAGACTCTCTCGCTTGCAGCGTACAATGGAAAACTCAGTGACTTACGATGTTTTACCATCTCACCTTCTATACAATCGCGGATATATTTTGGTGTTTTACTCTTTTTCATTTCTGTGTCCGCACTCATGTCATAAGGTTCCAGGTCATCATCACTGTCAGACATTAAAGGATATCTTATTGTTCATACAATTAGAAAACACATTTAATGAGACACCTTACCCATATGCTAACTCGCATGTCTGTAAAAGGCAGAACAGAAAATATCACGTGAACATTTCTAAGTAAAAAAAGGAAGATATTTTACCTCAAAATCCCTTCAGCTCACCACAGTAAGTGCTTAGTGATCCAGGACTACTATTTTTACTGTCATGTGCATGGTGGGAAAAAAAACAGCCAATCAGCTTCATTAGTGCTGAGTTCACACTTTACTTTACTGTTATCTCATGAAATTTCGCTGAAATCTCACAAGATTTCATAGTAAACTTCCTTAAAATTTGGAGAGAAATAAATTGACTGTGCCTGCACGTGCCAGACGCGTGCTCTCTTGTAAACCCTGCGACTAGCATCCCAATTGGCTGGTTAAAGTCCCTTTACAATGGGATGTAACTACTAGGTAAAATACCTTCCATTTTTTACATAGAGATGTTCAGGTGATATTTTCTAGTCAGCTTTTTACAGATATACTGCATCACTTTCATGTTATTTAACATTTGGCCATCATATCCCTTTAACTTAGTGATATGTGCAAAGGACAGCTTATATTCAGAGAGCGCCGCATATGGCAGTAAAGTAACAGTTCAGACCAAACACTCACATGCAAAGCATAGCTTATAGCAAATATACTAAGAGCCTGATATTAAAAACCTCATCGCTCGGGTGAGATATTCTAAGAACTCTCGTCGATACGGCGAAGCCCTTAAAAATTTTTTTTAAATTGAGACATGTTTATGTTGCTATGTAGTGTACTTTATGATAAACAGAGACTCTTACATTACAATACAAGGTCTAAAAAAATCCTAAAGATTTTGCGTGATTTCTCCCCATGCCGGTGAGGTTTTGAATATCAGGCCCTAAGTGAGACTAAAGAGGAGACATGGGCAAATTAGGTAATCATCAAGCAAATATACTCAGTAAGAGGAGAGCATAAATCACTGTTATTTAAGCCACAACTGGATGATCGTGTGACAAGTCTAAGGAATTGGGTGTCACATGACTGGACCATGTGACTTGAATTGGTTGCTTAAAAGTCCCTTTACAACAGGACGTGGCTACTGAGGAAACTGAGGTAAAATATATTTATTTTCCCTGTTCCTGCCTGCTTCCCCCCTTCCCCTGCTCTTTTGGACCCTTTGGTGTGTGTGGATAAATATAATTTTTTTTTTTATTTTTTTTTCCTCTCTCCTCTCTCTCTTCTCCCAGTACAAATTAAAACATTAAAACAGCAAACTTCTAGGATGTTGGAATTGATTACACATTAGTGCTAAGTTTAAGTGTTGGTTAAGTATGTGTTTAAGGGGGGGTGGGAAAGGGAAAGTTATTGCAGGTAAATGCTAAATCAAACTTGATAGAGAATAGCTGAAAAACTAGAAAAAGGACTTGAGAGATTGATATATGACATTTTTGTACTTTGTAACAATTTATATCTATGTGTACAAGTGCTTATGTACTCATGAAAATGTTGTCTTGGATGTAATTATATATTTGTATTTGTACATTGTCTTTTGTCCTCAATAAAACAGAATTTTAAAAAAATATATATATTTCTTTTTAACAGGGATGGTCACGTGATATTTTCTAGTCCTTTTTTAACAATATGCTGCATCACTTTTAAGGGATTAGGTATTTGGGCAACATATCTCTTTAAGCAACCTCTTTTATACTGAAAAAGATACATAATCTGTCTGTACAGATCAGCTGTGTCATGGAGACGTAATACTGACTCTTGTATTGTTTAACATAGATTTAATCATCTCATGATACTTAAAGGACCCCCAAATATAGTAGATTTGCATAATCAACAAATGCATGATAAAGACAATCTAATAGCACTTAGTCTAAACGTCAAATGGAGTAGTTTATTTTTTTCTGACAAATTTTTAAAGTTATGTCTATTTCTACTCCTCCTATATCATGTGACAGCCATCAGCCAATCACAAATGCATATAGATATATTCTGGGAATTCTTGCACATGCTCAGTAGGAGCTGGTTACTCAAAAAGTGTAAATATAAAAAGACTGCAAATTTTGTTAAAAGAAGTAAACTGGAAAGTTGTTTAAAATTGCATGCTCTATCTGAATCATGAAAGTTTATTTTTAACTTACTGTAAGTGTCCCTTTAAAGCAGTGTTTCTCAACTCCAGTCCTCAGGACCCTTAACAGACCAGATATTCATTATTTCTCAACTAGAGCACAGGTGAAATAATCAGCTGATCAGTAACCATGGTTACTAACCTGCTCTCACCCATCAGCTGATTATTTCACCTGTGCTCTAGTTAAGATATAATGAAACTCTGGCCAGTCCTGAGGACTGGAGTTGAGCAACACTGCTTTAAAGCATACCGTAAGCCATGGACTGGTGAAATCAAACTTAGAATGCATTCAGGCTAGTTACAACACAAATATAATACAAAGCAAACATTTTAGGAGCCATGGGCAGGTTTTTGCATATACAGGGTTTTAAAGTTAAAAAGGACCATAAAAAAAAAATGAAATAAGTCACAAAATTGTCAATCATGCATGATAAAAAACAAAATTTATGCTTACCAGATAAATTCCTTTCCTTCCTGGCAGGGAGAGTCCACAACTTCATTTATAACTGTTGAGAATATCGACACCTGGCCACCAGGAGGAGGCAAAGACACCCCAGCCAAAGGCTACAAATATCCCTGCCACATCTAAAATATAAAAGGGGCTTGGGGCCATGGACTCTCCCTGCCAGGAAGAAAAGGAATTTATCTGGTAAGCATAAATTTTGTTTTCTTTCCCAAGGCAGGGAGAGTCCACAACTTCATTCATAACTGTTAGGAACCAATAACCAAGCTCCAGAGGACACTGATGAATAAACAGGAGGGACAAAAAGAAAAATGCAGACCCTAAACTGAGGGCACCACAGCCTGTAACACCTTTCTCCCAAAAGCTGCTTCGCAGAAGCGAAAACATCAAATTTATAGAATTTAGAAAACGTATATAAGGAGGACCAGGTAGCCGCCTTACAAATCTGATCCATAGAGGTTTCGTTCTTAAAAGTCCAGGAGGAAGCAACTGCTCTAGTGGAATGAGCCGTAATTCTCTCAAGAGGCTGTTGCCCCGCTATCTCATAAGCTAAGCGGATGATACTCCTCAACCACAAAGAAGTCGCAGTGGCCTTCTGGCCCTTGTCAGCATAGGGAACGAACAAGGAAGAGGATTGTCTGAAATCCTTAGTAGCTTGAAGGTAGAATTTTAAGGCACGAACCACATCCAAATTGTGGAGTAAACGTTCCTTAGATGAGGAAGGCTTAGCACAAAAAGGACAAAAAGGAAGGAACCACAATCTCTTGATTGACCTTGGGTAGAAAACCTAACTTAGTACGTAAAACAGCCTTATAAGCATGGAACACAAGGTATGGGGATCACATTGTAATGAAGAAATCTCAGAGACTTTGCGAGCTGAAGTGATAGCCAACAAAAACAGAACCTTCCAAGACAAAAGTTTGAGGTCAACATTATGCATGGGCTCAAACGGAACTTGTTGCAAAACACGAAGAACAAGGTTGATGCTCCAAGAAGGAGCAACAGGTCTGAACACTGGTCTGATTCTGACCAGGGCTTTAACAAAAGACTGAACATCCAGAAGATCTGTTAATCTCCTATGTAGCAAAACTGATAGGGCTGAGATCTGACCCTTCAGAGAACTGGCGGATAAGTCCTTCTCCAGACCATCCTGGAGAAAGGACAAAAGAACAGAAACCTTCACCTTGTGCCATGGGACACCACGTTCCTCACACCAATGAAGATAAGTCCGCCAAACCTTATGGTTAATGCGCCTATTAACTGGCTTCCGAGCCTGGATTAAAGTATCTATGACTCTACCAGAGAAGCCTCTCTTGGCTAAGACTAAGTTCCACACAGTCAAACGTAGAGAATCTAGATTCTGATGTAGGAATGGGCCCTGCATTAGAAAGTCCTTCCAATAAGGTAACCTCCAGGGAGGAAAGGAAGACATCCTTACTAGATCTGCAAACCAGGTCCTTCGAGGCCATGAAGGAGCTATTAGAATCACTCTGGCCCGCTCCTGTTTGATGCAAGACACTACCCGAGGTAGAAGAGCCAATGGAAGAAAAAGATATACGAGTCTGAACCTCCATGGAACCACTAACGCATCTACTATCTCTGCCTGAGGATCCCTCGATCTCGACCCGTACATGGGTAGCTTGGCATTGAGACGAGAGGCCATGAGATCTATCTCCGGAAGTCCCCATGTGAGGGTTATTTCTGAAAACACCTCGGGATTGAGAGACCATTCTCCCGGGTGAAAGGATTGTTTGCTGAGGAAGCCGCCTTCCCAGTTCTCCACCCCCGGTATTTGGATCGCTGAGAGACAGCAGTTGTGGACTTCCGCCCATTGAAGGATTAGGGACACTTCTCTCATCGCTAAGGAACTTCTTGTTCCTCCCTGATGGTTGATGTAAGCGACCAAAGTTATATTGTCCCACTAAAATCTGATATACTGGGCAGAACTGAGCTGGGGCCATGCACTTAGAGCTTTGAGAATCGCCCGGAGCTCTAGAATATTGATCGAAATAGAAGATTCTTCTCGTGACCATGTCCCCTGAGCCATACTGGGACCCCCTGAAAAGCTGGCATCCGTAGTCACAATCGCCCAGGACGGTCTCTAGAAGCACGTGCCTACAGACAGGTGATCCTGACAGAGCCACCAAGAGAGAGAATCTCTCGTCTGGCTGTCTAGGACAATCTGTTGAGACAGGTTTAAGTAATCTCCGTTCCATTATCTCAGCATGCATAATTGTAGAGGTCTGAGATGGAAGCGAGTAAATGGAATAATGTCCATTGAAGTAACCATTAGACCGATCACTTTCATACACTGAGCCACCGAAGGATTTGAGGTGGATTGAAGGGAAAGGCAAGCCGTAGCTAGCTTGGAACAGCTCTGATCTTTCAGAAAGATCCTCATGGAAACTAAGCCAATGACAGTACCCAGAAAAAAACACCCTAGTAGAGGGAACCAGAGAACTCTTTCTGAGATTTGCAGAAAGATAAACAGAGACGCCACAATTGCCTAGTACCACCCAAACAGAGGATATAAATGGAGAAAGTTGGAAAAATACTCACAAGTGTAATGCACCCAATGGTGCTACTGAGACGGGCTGGAGTTTTGCAGTAGTCCAGCTCACTGTTACCAATCGACTGTAATGTCAGGTCTGGAACACTTGAGAAGGTAATCCCATTATCTGTGTATGTATGGTAGCACCATTGGGTGCATTACACTTGTCAGTATTTTTCCAACTTTCTCCATTTATATCATCTGTTTGGGTGGCACTAAGCCATTGTGGCACCTCTGTTTAACTTTCTGCAGATTATCAAGTACCAGGATTCGACCATCCTTTGACAGAGAGCTGCCTGTTCTGGATTATATGGACTTTATTTTCAATTTGTTTGTATTGTTTAACTTTAAACTCTGGAGTAAGTAGGAAGCGGCCCCTATGGGATTCTTTTGTGTGCTTGGGAACACAATCATTTCTCTCTTTTTCTTTTCGAGATTTATCTTCCATCAATGAGTCCGAAGGAGACTCAGTAGTGAGTCAGAATGATCTCTTGCCAAAGGAAAAGATGGAGCCTGAACCAAGATATCATCCAGGTAAGGAGCCACGGCGATACCCTGAGATCTGGCAACAACTAGAAGAGCTCCCAGAACCTTTGTAAATATTCTGGGAGCAGTAGCTAAGCCAAATGGAAGTGCTAGTCCAGAAAAGTAAATCTCAGGAACTGGAAGTTGTCCCTCTGAATCAGAACATGGAGGTATGCGTCCTTTAGGTCTATCGTGGTTAAGAACTGTCCTTCCTGAATCAGGGGAAGAATGGACCTGATAGGGTTCCCTCCTTCACGATAGAAACTAAGAAAAACTTGTTTAAACATTTCAAGTCTAAAATAGGGTGGAAAGTTCGCTCTTTCTTGGGAACCACAAAGAAATTTGAGTAAAAACCTAGGCCCCTCTGTGAGGACGATTACTCCTAAGGAGGAAAGATCCCGAACGCAATCTAGGAAGGCTGTTCTCTTCTCTTGAGAACAGTCTTGAGAGGATAAATCTGAGGAGAAATTTGAATCCTATCTTGTATCCCTGGGACACAACGTCTAACACCCATGGATCTTGAACATCCTGCGCCCAGACCTCTGAGAAAAGAGCCAATCTGCTCCCTACCTGATCTGATCATGGATTGGGGGCTGCCCCTTCATGCCGACTTATTATCAGCGGTCTTTTTGGTCTGTTTGGATTTGTTCCAAGACTGGGAAGGCTTCTACGCTCCCTTGGACTGCTCGGGCTTGGAGGCAGACTGGGTCCTTTGGATCTTGTCAGATACGAAAGGAACAAAAATTAGCCGACTGACGACCCTTGGGTCTCGCTTTCTTATCCTGTGGGGAAAAAAAAGAACCCTTTCCCACTGTAACAGTGGAAATGATAGAATCCAGTCTAGGGCCAAATAAAACCTTCCCCTTAAAAAGGTAAGGAAAGAAGCATAGATTTGGAAACAATATCAGCTGACCAAGACTTCAACCAGAGAGCCCTGCGTGCTAGGACCGCAAACCCTAAAGTTTTGGCATTCAAGCGAACAATCTGCATATAAGCGTCACAGATAAAGGAATTGGCTATCCTTAGAGCCTTGATCCTGTCCTGAATCTCCTCCAGAGAGGATTCAACCTCAATTAACTCTGACAATGATCACACAATTAAGTGGCTGCGCCCACTACAGTGGTCACCGCAGCTGCCAGATGGAAAATAAATTCCATATGTTGGAACATTTTTTTTATCCATAGGATCACTAAAAGAAGAGCTGTCCTCCAAAGGGATGGTAGTATGCTTTGCGAGAGTAGAAATAGCTCAGCCCACATTAGGAATTGAGCTCCACAGATCCAGATGGGAGTCAGGAACTGGGAATAATTTCTTAAAAGTTGAAGAGGAAGAAAAAGGATTATCAATCCTCTCCCATTCACTCGATATAATCCTCGCCATGCGGACAGGGACCGGAAAAGTCTCAGGGGCCTTCTTTTCTTCGTAGACCCTATCTAGTTTAGGAATCTGAGGTTCCTCCGTAAACTTAGTCTCTGAAACCTCCAAAGTAGCTAAATCTCCTTTAGAAGGAAACGGATATGTTCAATTTTAAATCTGAAATTTGATTCCTCAGAGGAAGGGGCCTTAACTTCTGAAGTCTCTGCTTCTGAGAGTTCACCTTCTGATGCGACAGAGGTTAGCTCATCCTCTGAGAAATTAAACGGGTTAGACATCTCTGACTGGAGAGAAGGGAAGTCTCCCAAATCTGCAGGACTATGCTTAACCTTTTTCCTGCGCTTCCCAGAGATAGGTAAGGCGCTTAGGGCCACCGAAACAGCAGATTGCAATTGTGAGGAAAAATCTGCTGAGAAAAAAAAACTCCAGCAGGAGGTAAGGGTGAACCGCGGGGAACTGCTTGTGAGTTAGGGTTAAATCTGTGTTGAAGAGAGAGGAAAGGCATCTCCTGGACAACAGAGTCCTGAGAGATGGAAGGCTCAGATGGGGTTAACTTAACAGGAGGCATAATGTTTCTATACCCTTTTTTAGCAGTTAAAACGACCCCAGGCAGATGGAGCCAAATTGGACAGAAGGGCAAACCATGGTCTTCTTGCAATAAAGGCAATTATTTGAAATAGTAATCGCAGAAGAACCCTCAGAAGGGTTAACATCAGAGTCCTCTATAGCAAGTAATGTTTCCCTCACAGTTATGGAAAAAAAACTAAGTTCACAAAAAAATAAGGAACCTATACCCGCCCTAGGCTGGGTTACTCATCACCAACCAGTAGCTCAGTCTAGAGGAAGCAGAAGTAGTGTATTTTCCCAATCTTAGAACATGACAGAGCTCTATGAGGCAAGCGAAAAGCTTCATGATTGCTAGCAAGGAGGAAATGAAGCTGGTCACGTGGTGCACAAGTTAAGCCAACCCCCACTACCAGTCTAAGCGAGAGAAAAAGAATAACTGTGCAGCAATAATAAAAAGAACCATCCTGCTTCCATCTGCCATGAGGTCCTGAGCCAATATAAAACCCCCTCACAAGTGCACCATTAAGGAGCTTAACATCGCATGTCCCCAAATGCTCTGACTATTGACCCGAACTACGGAGGTCTACTCCTCAGTTCCTTAGAGGGTGAACGGTTGTCACACTGTGACTCAATTTACATGTCCCCCTATGATGATAAAGGGACTTAACCCTCAGGATCCCAGCTGTAGAGCACACACACACACAGAGTCTCAAGGTGTGACAGACATCTCTTTCTTCTGGCAGGGACCTGACTGGATAAAGGTGTACGCAGTGTAGCTCGTCAACACTGGTTATCCAGGGGTAGTTCGCACAAAAATCCAGATGTTTTTACAGAGAACGTTCCCTGACACATTCTGGATCTAACAATCACCGCTACTCTCACTGAGAGATTCAAATGGTTACTCCGATACCCCAGTCCTCTCTTGAAGGGAAAATACCCATTAAAGGAATATCTTCTTTCTTCTAACACTTTCTCTGCCATCCTCCTCTAGTGACAAAAGGCAAAGAATGACTGGGGGGAAGGGGGAAATAGAAGGGATATTTTTAGAATTTGGCTGGGGTGTCTTTGCCTCCTCCTGGTGGCCAGGTGTTGATATTCCCAACAGTTATCAATGATGTTGTGGACTCTCCCTGCCTTGGTAAGGAAATAGATATGTGTTCTCCCCAGGACCTATTTAATGGGTACACCACCAGCTTATTTTACTGAACGCCCGGCTAAAATTCAAGACAATATTAAGCTAAAATTTGCTAATATTAATTATTTTTTGTGCACAAATTATATATATCATTATCTAATTTGCTAAAGCAGAGGAGATAAGATAAACATGCTATAAACATGTATGATATGGGCAGCTCTGTGATAGTAAAATAATGGAAAGCTTTTGCAACTCAATGCTTAAAGATACAGTTTAGTTAAAATTAAACTTTCATTAAATCAGACAGAGCATGTAATTTTAAACAACTTTCCAATTTACTTCTAATAATCTAATTTGTTTTGTTCTCTTACATCATTTGTTGAAAACCACACCTAGGAGGGCTCAGGAATACCAATGCGCTAGTGGGAGCTAGCTGCTGATTGGTGGCTGCACACATATGCCTCGTCATTGGCTCACCCGATGTAGTCAGCTAGCTCCCAGTAGTGCACTGCTCCTCATTCAAAAAGAATAAAATGAGAACAAAGAAAACTGGATAATTTAAGTAAATTAAAATTGTATGCTTTGCCTGAAACATGAAAATATTGCTGCCATTCTTGAAAAATTGCTGCCATATAGTTCTTCAGACATGTGCACACGGCCTATCTAAGTATTCTATTTAACAAAGAATACCATGACAAGGAAAAACATTTAATAAATGACGTAAGCTGGAAACTCTTAAAATTGTATGCTCTGTCTGAATTTGTTGGATTTCATATCCCTTTAGAGGGTTATAAATCTCTAGATTCACTGTACAAAAACAGAGAACATAAGGCTATCCTAAGAAGTAATTAAAGGCACAGTACACTCAAAACTAAATGGAAGATTATTTTGAAAAGTAAAAGCATATTTTATGAATTAGTTTTCTTTCTATGAAATATTTAGGATTCACTGACCTACCCTCATTATCCCTCATCTCTTTAACCCCTTAAGCCTAATTGGCATAGCTACTATGTCACAAAGTACTTTGGCTAGTGTACCCTGTTGACGTAGTAGCTACGTCTAACTTTCGCCCTTATGGTGCAGTCTCAGCTGCCAGAGGGAAAAGACATCTGTCATCATATGGTAAGGGAGCGCTAACACCATGTAAAACAGATCACAGATGCAAACAAGGACACTCTGTGCCTTTGGTGGTGTGGGAGGGTCAGGAGGGAGGCGGGGCATCTTGGGAGGGGGGGCAGGAGGGGCGGGCCACTACGCTACAGAAAAATGTTTACACGGAGGGAGGGGGAGGGATCTACTACACTATGGAAAAGGGGACAATGAGAGGGGAGCACTACATAATGATCGATTGGAGGGGGGAGGGGAGCTGCTACATGACAGAAAATGTATTTATTTATGTTTACCAGATAAATTCCTTTCCTTCCGGATAGGGACAGTCCTTGGCTTAATTCCTTACTGTTGGGAAATACAACACCTGGCCACCAGGAGGAGGCAAAAACACCCCATGCAAAGGCTTAAATATCCCTCCCACTTCCTCATTACCCCAGTCATTCTGCCATTACCCCAGTCATTCTACCGAGGGAACAAGGAAAAGTAGGAGAAACATTAGGGTATAAATGGTGCCAGAAGAATAAAATAAATAATAGGGGACCGCCCATAGACAAGAAAAAACAGACGAGGACCGTGGACTCTCCCTATCCGGAAAGAAAGCTACTTTGTTCTAAATAAAGATACTTTCAAGCATTGGAGAGCTGTGGACACTTTCATTATCCGGAAAGAAAGGAATTTATTGGGTAAGCATAAATTATGT
This sequence comes from Bombina bombina, assembly GCF_027579735.1. Taxonomy (NCBI): domain Eukaryota; kingdom Metazoa; phylum Chordata; class Amphibia; order Anura; family Bombinatoridae; genus Bombina; species Bombina bombina. The sequence goes on along the minus strand of NC_069509.1, from coordinate 126,849,955 downwards.
TTTCCTTACCAAGATAGGAAGAGTCCACGGCTTCATTCTTTACTGTTGGGAAAACTATACCCAAGTTACAGAAAACACTGATTGAATAACGGGAGGGAACAAAAAGGAAGAGGCGGACACTATTCTGAGGGCACCACAGCCTGCAAAACTTTTCTCCCGAAAGGTGCTTCAGCCGAAGCAAAAACAACAAACTTGTAAAATTTAAAAAAAGGATGTAAGGATGGTCCTCCTTACATACTTTTTCAAAATTTTACAAGTTTGATTGTAACCGCCTAACAAATCTGATCCATAGAGGCCTCGTTCTTAAAGGCCCAAGAGAAAGCCACTGCTCTAGTAGAATGAGCCATTATCCTCTCAGGAGGACGATGTCCTGCTGTCTCGTAAGCTAAGCGGATGACACTCCTTAACCAAAATGATAGGGAAGTTGGAGGACCTTCTGCCCCTTATGCTTCCCCGAATAGACAACAAACAAAGAAGAAGATGGTCTAAACTCCTTAGTAGCCTGAATATAGAACTTCAAGGCGCAAACCACATCCAAATTGTGAAGTAAGCGTTCCTTCGATGAAGAAGGATTACGACACAAAGAAGGAACCACAATCTCCTGATTGATGTTGCGCTCTGACACAACCTTAGGAAGAAAACCTAATTTAGTTCTTAAGACTGCATGACAAATCAGATAAGGGGGCTCACTTTGCAAAGCAGAGATCTCAGAAACTCTGTGCGCAGAGGCAATAGCCAATAATAAGAGAACCTTCCAAGATAACAATTTAATGTCAACGGAATGTTTAGGCTCAAACGGAACCTGTTGCAAAACCCAAAGAACAAGATTTAGGCTCCAAGGAGGAGCCCCAGATCTAAACACAGGTCTGATCCTAATTAGAGCCTTAACAAAGGACTGCACGTCTGGAAGCTCAGCCAGTCTCTTGTACAATAAAACCGACAGGTCTGAAATCTGTCCCCTCAGGGAACTAGCAGAAAGGCCCTTCTCCAGCCCTTCCTGGAGAAGAGATAAGATCCTGTCAACCGTAGCAAGTGTAGAGATAGTACCATCCACATTAGGAATGGAGCCACACAAATCCAGTTGAGAGTCTGGGACCGGGAACAACTTTTTAAAAGTAGACGAGGGGGAAAAGGAAGAACCAATTCTTTCCCATTTGTTCTTAATAATGTTCGGCATCTTAACAGGCACAGGTTATACCCACAGGAGGACACAAATAAAATGTTTTTATTATAGAAAACTGCACTTTTATACTCCCAATGGCTGGAGCACTCACCACCTAGACTCAGGCAGTTAACAGAGGAAACGCTCTCCTCAGGTTCAAGTCTCAGCCAGAATGGAGGAAATGAACATAGACCACACCCGGTCATATGGAGTGCAAGACAGTACTTTCCTTGTTATTACAAGTACAACAAGTAATAGGAGATGTGCAACACTTTCAAAAACGAAAGTGAAATTTAAAAGTGAAACCTGTTTGTTCCAGCCAAAAACACAGTCTATACAGCCCAGGAAAAAAAATCACACAAAGCAGCATGTAAATAATTAACCCCAACTGTTCAATAAACCCCTTATTAACCCTTATTTACCCTGGATCCTATCATGGTATAAAGGAGCCACTCTGTGGACCTGTTATAGCGTTTTATGTGTAAAAATTGAAACAATCTTACCTCCAGGATCCATGCTGTGGAACAGAACACAGCCTCTCAAGTGTGACAGTCTTATAGTAGCACTCCTGACATGGACTTGAGTGAGAGAAAGCAGGCAGTGAAATTCATCAATACTGATTGCTTAGGAGCTGTTAGCAGTAGTCTGGATAGTTTCCCTGCATCTCCAGACTCTAACTTTCATCAATACTCTAACTTAGAGATTGACATGACTACTTAAAACTCCAGTCCTATCTCAAAGGGCAGATACCCTTTTTCAGGACTCTCCGAATCGTCTGACACTTCTTTGTCCCCTCCTAATGTGACAAAAGGCAAAGAATGACTGGGGTAATGAGGAAGTGCGAGGGATATTTAAGCCTTTGGCTAGGGTGTCTTTGCCTCCTCTTGGTGGCCTGGTGTTGTATATCCCAACAGTAAGGAATGAAGCCATGGACTCTCCCTATCTTAGGAAGGAAATCATTTTTTATTAATACATTTAAAAAAATAAAAGATATAAATAAATATAAACTTTATCCAAGATGGTGGAGACTAGTTAGAGGGGGGAGGGTTAGAGAGCTCACTGGGAGGGATCAGGGAGGTTAAGAGGGATCCTACATTGTAGAACATTTAAAAAAATGAATACAAAAATAAAATTTCCCTAAAACATCATAATGGCCGACTGTCTGCTAGTACCAAAAATGGTTGTTGCGAGTGAGGTACCTGATTAACCCCTTCACTGACGAAAATTTCAGAAGTGTGGTGCGCAGTTGTAATTAGCGGCCTTCTTATTACCTATAAGTCTGCACTTTCTGAACAAAGGGGAAGCCAGAGAAGCTTTTACAACCATTTATGTTATGACTGCATAAGCAGTATGTAAATAACTTCAGTGAGAACCCAAAAGTTTGTGAAAAAGTAAAAAAAAAATAATTATATGATCGCATTTGGCAGCAAAACAGTGGCATGAATAATACCAAAATGGGCCTAAATCAATACCTTAGGTTGTCTACTACAAAAATAATATATATATATATATATATATATATATATATATATATATATATATATATATATATATATATATATATATATATATATATAGTTTTGACAAGTAAACCCCCCCAAAAAAGCAAGGCTCTACTTCTGTTTAAAATTCCTGGTCTGTAAGGGGTTAAAGGGACAGTGAAGTCAAAATAAAACTTTCATTATTCAAATAGAGCATGGAGTTTTAAACTACTTTTTTGTTTCTATTATTTAACTTGCTTCATTCTCTTTGCATTCTTTGTTGAAAAGTACACCTTGGCAGGCTTAGAAGCAGCAATACTGATTTGTGGCTGCACATATATACACCTCTTGTCATTGACTCACCCAATGTTTTCAGCTAGCTCATTGTATTGATTTGTTGCTCCTTTAACAAAGAATACCAATAGAACAAAGGAAACGTGATAATAAAAGTAGATTGGAAAGTTATTTAAAATGTTGTGTTCTAGGGGACGCTTTCGTGCGGCAACCAAGATGGCAGCTTATTTCAGAGTCTGAGCTGATGAAACTGCTGCAAATCCCTCACAAAATGAACCATCAAGGATTAATTACTAGCTATTTCGCTTCTACTATGTACACTGATCATTTGGATATAACTATTATAGCCAACCTTGACTCAGATGCTGGAACGGAGAGGTGTGCAGCTGCGGCCTTCTACGAGACCAACCTTTAACTAAACCCCCCTGGTAATCCGGGTATCAGTGAACAGCGCTTTATAACTATATGATGAAGCCTTCACATTTCACGTTGTTAGAGACATTGGATTGTCTACTATGGAACCATTTCCTCAATCTCAAAGAGGGTATACTAGCGACATGGAGGGAAGCGGATAGCTCTGAGCTACAGGGAAGCATACAGAGAACCCCAGACAAGGCTCTACCTAAGCAAAGGGAACTTAAACCTATGGAGCAGGAGATCTCAAGAATAATACTAGGATCAGAGAAGAGTTGCTCTCCTAATTACCCCCGAAAGCACAATGCAGATGACTGAGAACACGGCTCTCTCTCCTATACTACCTCTACAATCGGCTACTCCCAGAGCAGACGAAGACGCAATCTGGACAGACTGCGTCAGACCTAGGGATTCCTTGCCTACCATAGAAAGGACATTACATCAACCGCTGCAGGGAGATAAGGAAGAGCGGATAAAAGCCCTCAAGATGACTAGTCGGCTAAAGTTAAAGGAAAAGATTAGATCCCATGCTGAAGAAGTTAGGATTGGGACGATAGTACTCCGAGTTTTGTGGCTTACGTCTAAGCATTACCGAAAGTGGTTTGAACATGGGGACCTGTCGCAACTCCATAATCGTGACAATTAATCTTCGCCACAGTGGTATATAAGTCTGTTTTACTCTCCCTGGAAAGTGGGTGACATTTTGCATTTAAGACTTGGAGTCGGATAGACTTTGGAGAGCAAGCCGCTAAATGAGCTCGTCAAGCTGTTTCTATTTATTAAGAAATTGACCTGAGACATTTCTGTTTGAGCATAGTTCACTTTATGTATTAGTTATTTATTCGAATAGCTTAATTATAGTTGTGTCCCACGTGTTGTTTACTTGTTTTAATCTGATCTGAGACCAAAGGTAGTTAGTTACAGATAGTTAAGTTTATTCGCTGTGGTACCTATATACGCGCCATTAAAATAGGCTAAGATTGTATGTCAGCTAAAAATGTTGATAATGTCGTATGACACGTATTTCCTTACTATACACCTTAACAGGGCACCATACTAGATGCAGAAGCTTCGCTCAGAACTATTGAAGGATGACATGAGAGTATAAAATGGAGATAACCAACTGGAGTTTGTCTTATAAGAGTTAGATTTCTATGTTATTACACAACTCCTTATGATGTTTGGCTCCCTGGTAGTCACTCACACAGTTTGTACTATCTCTCAAACGTTAACAAAGATATACTGTACTGTACTTGACTTGGTTATTATTCCTTGAAAGCTTGGAACAGCTGCTGGTGACTTAACTGTGCTTATGCAGACCGTGGAAACTGCCCATTCCACACTAATCACTCCAACAAATACTGCGTCCAAAGCACCAGATTATATTTAAAAAGTCTTTATTTGACAAAAAGACCAGCAATGCTTCGTGATAAATATCACTTAATCATGCTATACACACAATACACTGAAATGCCTCTTTTTAAACAACTTGGTTTGGCGCCATTATCAAAGCTCTCTCTAGCGCCACCATGTGTCTTGACTGTCAACACACTTTGCTGTACCTCATTAAACATTTAAAGGCAACAATTCTTTTTTAACATTACACTTTTAAATTGTTCTCAGTCTTTTGATGACTGTTTAAACAAATCTACAGACTATTTATTTAAAACATACCACCTTATTGACCCATATATACAGTTTTTTTAAAAAAAATTCTTCCTAGGAAAAAATGTAAGTTATTCACCTATTACCAGAATACCGACCGATCAAAGTCCCTATTCTTTCCATTTGGGACCAGTGTTCCTAATCTGTTTATCCAATACATCTCTTTCTTTTTAAGTAGCTTTTCTCAGTCACCTGGCTTCCTCTGCGGACCCCACATGATCAATTATTTGCCACCTCAGCTGGCTTATACTATGCTCCTTTTCCAACAAGTGGCGTGATACTGGTGCTTCCCTATCCCCACATCTAATATTGGAGCGGTGCTGGCTCATTCTATCTCTGACCTTTCTCACCGTCTCTTCAATATAGATGAGGGAACAAGGACACTTGATTAAATAGACAGCAAATGTCTTGCATGTAAAGAAATTCCTTATAATAGTTTTTGACCACTTCTTGGATGAAAAAACTCTTTTCCTTTAATGATAGAGCTCATACATCCTCAGCAAGGGTAGCAACCTAGGTTCCTTTAACCCAGATATCTCTGTTCTTTCCGTTTTATGGGCCTATATCTGACCTAACAAAGTGATCTCTCAGTTTTCTGACCCTTTTATATGCAATAATTGTTTTTTTGAAAGTCCTTAACCTGACTATTACACTTTTGAAGAATAGGCCAATGCTTATTTATAATTTTTGCTATTTAATTACCATGAATACTGTATTGAGATGAAAAACATAATTTATGCTTACCTGATAAATGTATTTCTCTTGTAGTGTGTTCAGTCCACGGGTTATCCATTACTTATGGGATATATTCTCCTTCCCAACAGGAAGTTGCAAGAGGATCACCCAAGCAGAGCTGCTATATAGCTCCTCCCCTCACATGTCATATCCAGTCATTCGACCGAAACAAGACGAGAAAGGAGAAACTATAGGGTGCAGTGGTGACTGGAGTTATAATTTAAAATTTAGAACCTGCCTCAAAAAGACAGGGCGGGCCGTGGATTGAACACAATACAAGAGAAATAAATTTATCAGGTAAGCATAAATTATGTTTTCTCTTGTTAAGTGTGTTCAGTCCACGGGTCATCCATTACTTATGGGATACCAATACCAAAGCTAAAGTACACGGATGATGGGAGGGACAAGGCAGGAACATTAAACAGAAGGAACCACTGCCTGTAGAACTTTTCTCCCAAAAACAGCCTCCGAAGAAGCAAAAGTGTCAAATTTGTAAAATTTGTAAAAAGTATGAAGTGAAGACCAAGTTGCAGCCTTGCAAATCTGTTCAACAGAGGCCTCATTCTTAAAGGCCCAGGTAGAAGCCACAGCTCTAGTGGAATGAGCTGTAATTTTTTCAGGAGGCTGCTGTCCAGCAGTCTCGTAGGCTAAGCGTATTATGCTACAAAGCCAAAAAGAGAGAGAGGTAGCCGAAGCCTTTTGACCTCTCCTCTGTCCAGAGTAAACGACAAACAGAGAAGAAGTTTGTCGAAAATCTTTAGTTGCCTGTAAGTAGAACTTCAGGGCACGGACCACGTCTAGATTATGCAAAAGACGTTCCTTCTTTGAGGAAGGATTAGGAGATAATGATGGAACAACAATCTCTTGATTGATATTCCTGTTAGAAACAACCTTAGGTAAAAACCCAGGTTTAGTACGCAGGACTACCTTGTCTGAATGAAAGATCAGATAAGGAGAATCACAATGTAAGGCAGATAACTCAGAGACTCTTCGAGCCGAGGAAATAGCCATCAAAAACAGAACTTTCCAAGATAAAAGCTTAATATCAATGGAATGAAGGGGTTCAAACGGAACACCCTGAAGAACTTTAAGAACCAAGTTTAAGCTCCACGGAGGAGCAACAGTTTTAAACACAGGCTTAATCCTAGCCAAAGCCTGACAAAAAGCCTGGACGTCTGGATTCTCTGCCAGACGCTTGTGTAAAAGAATAGACAGAGCAGAAATCTGTCCCTTTAGTGAACTAGCGGATAAGCCCTTTTCTAAACCCTCTTGTAGAAAAGACAATATCCTAGGAATCCTAACCTTACTCCATGAGTAACTCTTGGATTCACACCAATATAAATATTTACGCCATATCTTGTGGTAAATTTTTCTGGTAACAGGTTTCCGAGCCTGTATTAATGTATCAATAACCGAATCCGAAAACCCATGCTTTGATAGAATCAAGCGTTCAATTTCCAAGCAGTCAGCCTCAGAGAAATTAGGTTTGGATGGTTGAAAGGACCCTGAATTAGAAGGTCCTGCCTCAGGGGTAGAGACCATGGTGGACAGGACGACATGTCCACTAGGTCTGCATACCAGGTCCTGCGTGGCCACGCAGGCGCTATCAGAATCACCGATGCTCTCTCCTGTTTGATCCTGGCAATCAGTCGAGGTAGCAACGGAAAAGGTGGAAACACATAAGCTATGTTGAAAACACAAGGGGCTGCTAGTGCATCTACCAGCACCGCTCCCGGGTCCCTGGACCTGGATCCGTAACAAGGAAGCTTGGCGTTCTGGCGAGATGCCATGAGATCCAGATCCGGTTTGCCCCAACGAAGAATCAGTTGAGCAAATACCTCCGGGTGAAGTTCCCACTCCCCCGGATGAAAAGTCTGGCGACTTAGAAAATCCGCCTCCCAGTTCTCCACGCCTGGGATGTAGATCGCTGACAGGTGGCAAGAGTGAGACTCTGCCCAGCGAATTATCTTTGAGACTTTCAACATCGCTAGGGAACTCCTGGTTCCCCCTTGATGATTGATGTAAGCCACAGTCGTGATGTTGTCCGACTGAAATCTGATGAACCTCAGTGTTGCTAACTGAGGCCAAGCTAGAAGAGCATTGAATATTGCTCTTAATTCTAGAATGTTTATCGGGAGGAGTTTCTCCTCCTGAGTCCACGATCCCTGAGCCTTCAGGGAGTTCCAGACTGCTCCCCAGGCTAGTAGGCTGGCATCTGTTGTTACAATCGTCCAATCTGGTCTGCGAAAAGTCATTCCTTTGGACAGATGAACCCGTGACAACCACCAGAGAAGAGAATCTCTGGTCTCCTGGTCCAGATTTAGCAAAGGGGACAGATCTGAGTAATCCCTGTTCCATTGACTTAGCATGCATAGTTGCAGCGGTCTGAGATGTAGGCGCGCAAATGGCACTATGTCCATTGCTGCGACCATTAAGCCGATTACTTCCATGCACTGAGCTACTGATGGGCTTGGAATGGAGTGAAGGACACGGCAAGCATTGAGAATCTTTGATAACCTGGACTCCGTCAGGTAAATTTTCATCTCTACAGAATCTATAAGAGTCCCTAGAAAAGGGACCCTTGTGAGTGGTAACAGAGAACTCTTTTCCACGTTCACTTTCCACCCATGCGACCTCAGAAATGCTAGAAATATCTCTGTATGAGACTTTGCATTTTGAAAACTTGACGCTTGTATCAGAATGTCGTCTAGGTACGGAGCCACCGCTATGCCTCGTGGTCTTAGTACCGCCAGAAGTGAGCCCAGAACCTTTGTAAAAATTCTCGGGGCCGTAGCTAACCCGAAGGGAAGAGCTACAAACTGGTAATGCCTGTCTAGAAAGGCAAACCTTAGGTACCGATAATGATCTTTGTGAATCGGTATGTGAAGGTAGGCATCCTTTAAGTCCACTGTGGTCATATATTGACCCTCTTGGATCATGGGTAGGATGGTCCGAATTGTTTCCATCTTGAACGATGGAACCCTTAGGAACTTGTTTAAGATTTTTAAGTCTAAGACTGGTCTGAAGGTTCCCTCTTTTTTGGGAACCACAAACAGATTTGAATAAAACCCTTGCCCCTGTTCAGTTCGCGGAACTGGGTGGATCACTCCCATCACTAAGAGGTCTTGTACACATTGTAGAAATGCCTCTTTCTTTACTAGGTTTGTTGATAACCTTGACAGATGAAACCTCCCTTGTGGAGAAGTTTTGAAATCCATAAGGTATCCCTGAGATATAATCTCCAACATCCAGGGATCCTGTACATCTCTTGCCCAAGCCTGGGCGAAGAGAGAAAGTCTGCCCCCCACTAGATCCGTCTCCGGAAAGGGGGCCCTGTCTTCATGCTGTCTTAGGGGCGGAAGTAGGTTTTCTGGCCTGCTTGCCCTTGTTCCATGACTGGTTGCCTTTCCAACCCTGTCTGTAACGAGCAGTAGTTCCTTCCTGTTTTGGAGCGGAGGAAGTTGATGCTGCTCCTGCCTTGAGATTACGAAAGGCACGAAAATTAGACTGTTTGGCCTTTGATTTGGCCCTGTCCTGAGGAAGGGTGTGGCCCTTACCTCCAGTAATGTCAGCAATAATTTCCTTCAAGCCGGGCCAGAATAAGGTCTGCCCTTTGAAAGGAATGTTCAGTAGTTTAGACTTAGAAGTTACATCTGCTGACCAGGATTTAAGCCATAGCGCTCTGCGCGCCTGTATGGCGAATCCGGAATTCTTAGCCGTAAGTTTGGTTAAATGCACTACGGCATCCGAAACAAACGCATTAGCCAGCTTAAGGGTTCTAATCTTGCTCAAAGACTCATCCAATGGTGCTGTGCGAATCGCCTCTTCCAGAGACTCAAACCAGAATGCCGCTGCAGCAGTGACAGGCGCAATGCATGCAAGAGGCTGTAATATAAAACCTTGTTGAACAAACATTTTCTTAAGGTAACCCTCTAATTTTTTATCCATTGGATCTGAGAAAGCACAGCTATCCTCCACCGGGATAGTGGTACGCTTGGCTAAAGTAGAAACTGCTCCCTCCACCTTAGGGACCGTCTGCCATAAGTCTCGTGTTGTGGCGTCTATAGGGAACATTTTTCTAAATATCGGAGGAGGGGAAAAAGGCCCACCGGGTCTATCCCACTCCTTGCTAATAATCTCTGTAAGCCTCTTTGGTATAGGAAAAACGTCAGTACACACCGGTACCGCATAGTATTTATCCAGCCTACATAATTTCTCTGGGATTGCCACCGTGTCACAATCATTCAGAGCCGCTAACACCTCCCCTAGCAACACGCGGAGGTTCTCAAGCTTAAATTTAAAATTTTAAATTTCTGAATCCGGTCTCCCCGAATCAGAACCGTCACCCACAGAATGAAGCTCTCCGTCCTCATGTTCTACAAATTGTGACGCAGTATCAGACATGACTCTCGTGTCATCGGCGCGCTCTGTCCTTAACCCAGAGCTGTCGCGCTTGCCTCTTAACTCGGGCATATTGTATAATACTTCTTTCATAACATTAGCCATATCATGTAAAGTGATTTGTAAGGGCCTTGATGTACTTGGCGCCTCAATCTCACGCACCTCCCGAGCGGGAGACGAAGGTACTGACACGTGAGGAGAGTTAGACGGCATAACTTCCCCCTCGTTGTCTGGTGATAATTTCTTTATCGGTACAGATTGACTTTTATTCAAAGTAATATCAATACAATTGGTACACATATTTCTATTGGGCTCCACATCGGCTTTTAAACATAATGAACAAGCAGATTCCTCTGTATCAGACATGTTTAAACAGACTAGCAATGAAGCTAGCAAGCTTGGAAATTACTTTCAATAAGTTTACAAGCAATACAAAAAACGCTGCAGCGCTTTAAAAAACAAAAAACAAAAAAAACACAGTTGAATAACAAAGAACTAATTCAGTTATAGTCAACAATTCTTTAAATGTATTAATTAGCAGAGGATTGCACCCATTAGCAAAAGGATGATTAACCCCTCAGTATCCAAAAACGGATATCAAATTAAGATTTAACGCTTTTATCACAGTCAAACACACTGTCACAGGTCTGCTGTGACTGATTACCTCCCTCAAAAACGAATTTTGAAGACCCCTGAGCTCTCTAGAGACGTCCTGGATCAAGGAGGAAGAAGCAGGAAGACTGTGCTAGAATTTTAACTGCGCAACAAGGCGCTAAAAAAGGCCCCTCCCACTCATTTACAACAGTAGGAGACCTGATATAACGGTTTCTATGCAGAAATATAAGTTAGCCATGTGGAAAAAAATCATGCCCAAAAGGATTTATCACCAAAGTACCTCACAAAACGAATAACATGCCAGTAAACATTTTAAAAACAAACTTTTTTAATGTCATGCAAAGTTATCACTAAGCCTGCTACCAGTCGCTTCCACTGCAGATAAGGCTTAAGCATTATTTCAGTATTAACAGTATTTTCTCAGTCAAATTCTAGTCCCTAGAAAATAACTCTACTGTGCATACATTTATCAGCCTGATACCAGTCACTACTACTGCATTTAAGGCTGTACTTACATCATACGGGTAACAGCAGTGTTTTCTTAGTCAATTCCATTCCCAGAAAATATTGTACTGCACATACCTCATTTGCGGGGGACCCCGCATGCTATTCCCATTTTCTGAAGTTACCCCACTCCTCAGAATGTCGAGAACAGCCAGTGGATCTTAGTTACGCCTGCTAAGATCATAGAAAACGCAGGCAGTTTCTTCTTCCAAATACTGCCTGAGATAGAAAAACAGCACACTCCGGTGCCATTTAAAATAACAAACTTTTGATTGAAGAATAATTAAGTAAAAACTCCAACTCCTCTCGCGACCTCCTTCTTTGTTGAGGGTTGCAAGAGAATGACTGGATATGACATGTGAGGGGAGGAGCTATATAGCAGCTCTGCTTGGGTGATCCTCTTGCAACTTCCTGTTGGGAAGGAGAATATATCGCATAAGTAATGGATGACCCGTGGACTGAACACACTTAACAAGAGAAATACCATTCTAATTTTATTGTCTACTTTTGGGGTCAATTTTTCAAGATTTTTGTTACATTTATCTAAAACAGCTTGTGGGTACCCTCTATCAAGGAATTTCTTCTGCATTTCCTGAGATCTTTTAATCAAATTTTGTGGTTCAGTGACTATCCTCTGTACTCATCAGTTGGCTTTTAGGGAGTGACTCTACCAAATTTTGTGGTTCAGTGACTATCCTCTGTACCCTCATTAGTTGGCTTTTAGGGAGTGACTCTACCAAATTTTGTGGATGAAAGCTGTTGTATTGTAGAAGTGTGTTCCTATCGGTTTCTTTTGTGAATAAATCAAACTCTAATTTAGTACCTCTTTTGTAAATTCTGGTATCCAGTAACATTATACTTTCTTCACTAAAGTTTAGAGTAAATTCCAAGCCCCTAACAGCCACATTTAATTCAGCAACATACGATGGGGCCTATCTATCAAGCTCCGAAAGGAGCTTGACGGCCCGTGTTTCTGGCGAGTCTTCAAACTCGCCAGAAACAGCAGTTATGAAGCAGCGGTCACAAAGAGCTCAGAGCAGGCGGACAGACATCGCCGGAAATCAACCGGATCGATTACGATCGGGTTGTTTGACACCCCCCTGCTGGCGGCCCATTGGCCGCAAGTCTGCAGGGGGCGGGGGGTTGCACCAGCAGCTCTTGTGAGCTGCTGGTGCAATGCTGAATACGGAGAGCGTATTGCTCTCCGCATTCAGCGAGGTCTGGCGGACCTGATCCGCACTGTCGGATCAGGTCCACCAGACCTTGTTAAATAGAGGCCTTAGTCAAGGAGTCTACGCTGCCCCACCATATGCCAAACACGTAATCTATGTAGCGCCACCAAGCGCCCCCATATAGTTTAAACAGGTTATTCTCATAGATGATCTTTTCTTCTACCATATTCATGAATAGGTTGGCGTATGATGGGCAACTAGACCCCATGGATTTTCCCTTTATCTGGATAAAGCAGTCATCTTGGAAGATAAAATAATTCCAGTACAGAATGAGCTTTAGAAGCTCCTCTATAAACATACATTGTTGTTGTGACAGTCCCTTATCCACACTAAGTACTCTCTTGATAATGCCTAAGCCTGTTTCATGCTTAATGCACGTATACAGGCTCTTGACGTCTAGTGTGTATATGATGAACCTGTCATTAGGTAAAGCCAATTCCTTGACCTTTTTATGAAAATCCCCTGTGTTTTTGATGTAGGAACTACATTTTGTTACCTCTACTTGCAGTAATTTATCAATAAAGATTGACACATTGGAGAATACTGAATCTACACTTGAGATTATAGGCCTACCTGGAGGTGCAGCAAGATTTTTGTGTATCTTCAGAACCGTATAAAATACTGGTGTTCTCGGCTCTGTGTTATATAGATAGTCCTCAAGTTTTGTATCAACGATACCAATCTTAAGTGCTACCTCCAGGCAGGCCAACAATTCTCTCTGAATTTTATGTACTGGAGTGACTTGGTTATTATAGCGGTGCATTATCCCTAACATTCTTGTAGATCATACTCTGTTTTCATATAAAAGTATATAAATTCTATGCCACGCTTCCTAGTTCCTAGAAATAAACACCCCAGTGTTTGACATAAACATATAATTTATTTAGTGCTTTAACCCTTCTATTCTGATACTAATATCTGTTTGGTTGTGCTTAGTGCAGTGGGTGGTGGCTCTGCTGTCAGCGGCTGAGACAGTAGGGTTAGCTATACCCATATCATAATCTCTATATAAGGAATAATATTTCTTAGTTATTTTGCCAATTAGAATGGAAATGTAATTTCAATGGATACCCCCTTACTTTTTAAGTTTTATGGTGTATATTAGCAGGGTGTGTGATTCGTAAGTCCTCACTCTCATACGTAAAAGTCACTGCCATTTATCCCACTATACATAATGTTGTAACAAGATGCTGCTAGAAGACTATTTCTGATACTTGATATTGCCCTATTATAGACAATCCAAAACATATATAATCTCTTTGCTATTAGCATGTTTAATCTACAGGGAGTGCAGAATTATTAGGCAAGTTGTATTTTTGAGGATTAATTTTATTATTGAACAACAACCATGTTCTCAATGAACCCAAAAAACTCATTAATATCAAAGCTGAATAGTTTTGGAAGTAGTTTTTAGTTTGTTTTTAGTTATAGCTATTTTAGGGGGATATCTGTGTGTGCAGGTGACTATTACTGTGCATAATTATTAGGCAACTTAACAAAAAACAAATATATACCCATTTCAATTATTTATTTTTACCAGTGAAACCAATATAACATCTCAACATTCACAAATATACATTTCTGACATTCAAAAACAAAACAAAAACAAATCAGTGACCAATATAGCCACCTTTCTTTGCAAGGACACTCAAAAGCCTGCCATCCATGGATTCTGTCAGTGTTTTGATCTGTTCACCATCAACATTGCGTGCAGCAGCAACCACAGCCTCCCAGACACTGTTCAGAGAGGTGTACTGTTTTCCCTCCTTGTAAATCTCACATTTGATGATGGACCACAGGTTCTCAATGGGGTTCAGATCAGGTGAACAAGGAGGCCATGTCATTAGATTTTCTTCTTTTATACCCTTTCTTGCCAGCCACGCTGTGGAGTACTTGGACGCGTGTGATGGAGCATTGTCCTGCATGAAAATCATGTTTTTCTTGAAGGATGCAGACTTCTTCCTGTACCACTGCTTGAAGAAGTTGTCTTCCAGAAACTGGCAGTAGGACTGGGAGTTGAGCTTGACTCCATCCTCAACCCGAAAAGGCCTCACAAGCTCATGATGATACCAGCCCAAACCAGTACTCCACCTCCACCTTGCTGGCGTCTGAGTCGGACTGGAGCTCTCTGCCCTTTACCAATCCAGCCACGGGCCCATCCATCTGGCCCATCAAGACTCACTCTCATTTCATCAGTCCATAAAACCTTAGAAAAATCAGTCTTGAGATATTTCTTGGCCCAGTCTTGACGTTTCAGCTTGTGTGTCTTGTTCAGTGGTGGTCGTCTTTCAGCCTTTCTTACCTTGGCCATGTCTCTGAGTATTGCACACCTTGTGCTTTTGGGCACTCCAGTGATGTTGCAGCTCTGAAATATGGCCAAACTGGTGGCAAGTGGCATCTTGGCAGCTGCACGCTTGACTTTTCTCAGTTCATGGGCAGTTATTTTGCGCCTTGGTTTTTCCACACGCTTCTAGCGACCCTGTTGACTATTTTGAATGAAACGCTTGATTGTTCGATGATCACGCTTCAGAAGCTTTGCAATTTTAAGAGTGCTGCATCCCTCTGCAAGATATCTCACTATTTTTGACTTTTCTGAGCCTGTCAAGTCCTTCATTTGACCCATTTTGCCAAAGGAAAGGAAGTTGCCTAATAATTATGCACACCTGATATAGGGTGTTGATGTCATTAGACCACACCCCTTCTCATTACAGAGATGCACATCACCTAATATGCTTAATTGGTAGTAGGCTTTCGAGCCTATACAGCTTGGAGTAAGACAACATGCATAAAGAGGATGATGTGGTCAAAATACTCAGTTGCCTAATAATTCTGCACTCCCTGTATTTGTATCGAGGCTATAAGAACCTGTTATACATACTATAAAATAAGAAAAGGGAGATTCATCATTTGAGATCCAAGAGTGGTCTCCTATTCTTTAAGACTGCCTACTATAGCCTGACATTTCTTTTTTTGTTTATACCGAGAAGTCTAAGAGTGGCCTCATGAGCCATACAGACGGCATACAGTCTGATTGGCAACTACAATGTTTAATATTACTCCTGCAAAATGTTGTGTGATCATGCCAAGTGTATCGCGTTTAGCTTTTATTAGCTGTATGTATAGCAACAATTTCTATGTATAGACTACAATGACATGTATTGTTTATGTGCCTTGAACGGAATCTCAATAAAAATATTTATAAAAAATAAATTATGTTCGGACTTCCGGTGGGCGGGCTGAAGAGAGAGCAGCTTGGAAGGAGAGCTCCGGAGCTCAATTCATCTTAAAAGTATTTTACCTAAAGTATTTCCAGCTGCATTAGCGGTATTTCTGCCTCCTAAAAGCCCAAGTGCACCTTAGCCTTGGTACATCTGGTGCCCGGCAACTCTAGCACTGGCTAACATCACCTAATCCCCGCCGCAAGTCTGATAGCACATGGAAGTGCGCTTGTAAATAGTTCTGGGCACTCTTAGCCATCCACCTTTCCTTTGGCAACTCAGGTACCCAGGAACTTCTTTGGATCAGGATATCTCATCCCCTGGCCGCCAAGGGGTCAGATAATAACTTTGAAGCTGTTAGGCATTTACCCAGCATCACATCCTATAGAAAATATGGCGCACATTACAGAGGCTATATCGGTAATACTCCTACCATTATTTGATGATTTACAGCAATCGCTGGAGAACATTTTACAAGTCACCTGGACCAACAAAGGAGCAATCTCTAGCTTGAAGGTTGAGGAAACTAAACAGTTTTTACTTGTTGAGGATAAAGCTGACTACCTGACTGAGATTGGCTGTAATCACCTGGGTCCCCTCTGTATTGACCCTCCTGCGCTTCTTCCTTGTCATAGTCTCCAAGCTGACAACTCCAGATTACAAACCATACCTAAGGACTGTGTGCATGTCACCGGAATTGAAATTCCAACTACACAATATTACACTCCACGGGCTGCCTCTGATATGAAAGTTCGTCACTTGCTGCAACCTTGGTATACGGAGGAGCAGACAATGCTACCAAACGATTGCTTACCGGCTTATTCTCACTCATGGATCCCTTTACTTGGTATTCTGGACTGTCCTGGTCACTGTGTACATCTGCTAGTACTGGTTTGGCAAATGGATTGTCACAAACCACAAAGGGACTCATATCCACGAAGTGGAGTTGGTTAGGTAGTTCTTCTTTGCAAAGCTGGTGACCTTTTACTTGTATTGCAAATCTTATACATAATTGGCTTAGCAATACTGACATTTCATACGATACCTTTATCATTATAAGTTATGCAACCCTATCTTTTAGGTAGAGACTCATGCTGCATATATAGTTTCATGCAACAGAACCTATGCATAGTCAGAATATTTTAGAATACTTTATTGTAATTGCGTATTGCTACTTTTCTATAATTTACTTGTATCTGAGTCATAATGCATTAGCAAATTCTTATACTTGCTGCAATATTGAGAGACAATTGTCACTTACATATTACTAACATGAATGAGTGGGCAGCTTTCTCAAACTATGTCTATGTAAATGTAAAAAGAAAAGCACAGGATCGGCATTTTCAATTCCTGTCTCTTGCAAAATTAACTGATCATTGACTCTGAGGACCTCTAGGGGTGTATTGCAGTACTGCATCTCAGAATTAATTTACAAAATAATAGTTCATCTCCTCTTGGTTTTGGATGTTAATAATCAAGCAGGCTGTTTAGTTATTTCACTCATCACTTTATTAAGTTAACAATGCTTAGTCACTCCTTATATGAACCAGACAGTATGGAATGGAAACCAGCACATCTTCAATCAGAAATCAGTTTTTAAGGTTTGTTTGTTAATGTGGCTTGTTTCTCTTAATTAATGCTAGGACCCATAGTAACCTTTATATGCAAGCTTGGAGCCTCGTGTCTACACAGATAATGGACTCACTGCCCTTTAAAAAACACCCTGCCTAGTGTTATATCCTATTAAATGCCATCTTGATCCTCTTATTATTTTCATCAGACATATTATTAGAGAAAGAACAATACCTCAGCGAGTGGTTGTTTGATATACTCACATCAGCAGGAGCATGCTTCATATCTTAAAGTTAAAGCCTTGCATACAAATAAGCTGGGAACTCTGCACTTACTAAAATAGTGGATACACTGTCCATTAGAAACATGTTGCTGGGTATTGTACTCTAACTACTGGCACTTAGATTGTTGCTTATTGGGGGTAACTTGTTTGGCGGTATGCTTTCACTGCTATTCAAATAAACACCCCTAATACTGTCCTTGTTAGATATATTTCTGTGGACACGCGGCCCCAGTAAATAATTGTTTGATATATTCCCACCTCTAAGACCTTGACAAGAGCTTGCAAGCAAACATGCCTCATAATGATATTCAATAAACGTACCCACATACATTATCTAGAGATTTGCCTAATTGGCATTCTTCCCCACTAGGATAATGGTTCATTTACTTTTGGGGCTACTCGAATCTGTTTAGTTCAGTTTTTATGTGTTATGTTATATTTTGTTTAATATAGTTAATAAAAAATTAAATCAGAGAGAGTTCGGGGGACAGAAGAGGAGAAAGTTGCAATACCCACATCATATGCTTGTTTTATAGCTAATAACATGTAAGGTTACTTCACAATTCTAATTCTCGCCTGTCTTAGAGAATCACCTATTATTGGTAACGGTATTGCAAGACATTATGGTCTTAATAATAGGTCTTTGGAACCAATTTTTATTACCTCTATACTATGTGTAACTTGTGCTTTTTTCAAAATATTCTTTAACTGTAACATGAACAGCACTGAATTTTCTGTATGTTATTAATTGCTTACTGTTACCCTGAGCTCTTTTCAATAAAAAAAATAAAAAAAAAATAATTATGTTCTATCTGAATCATGTGTTTAACTTTAAAGGGAAATATGAACAGTCTCCTAAGTAAATATAAACCATAATCCACTGGAAATATAACTATAGGAGAAGAATACATCAGCTTATAGCTACACGTATTTTTCAATGCTTACATTGTGTAAGAAAACTTTAGTATGCAATATGTACAAATAGACTGACTCACCTGTCTAGTTCAGAATCAGATTTGGACCCAGTTTCAACGCTAGTGTTATTGGCAGATTTCACTTTAGATGGGGAGCTGGAAAACAAAGACTGTAAATAAATCTCAGGTTTTTATTAGCAGTGTAGCCTCAAGCTGTGTTCCAGTATCAGAGCTCAGACTGATAACATGATGTTTAGCTACAGATCTATTGTTTCTGATTCACAAAACGTTTGTGCAGAATTAGCAAAGAGATTTGATGCAGCACAGAAAACTGCTGCTTTACCCCTCACCTTTTTATCGGAGTCTTCTCTATAGTAGGAGCATCTTGTGGGCAAACGCAAAGCGG
Organism: Bombina bombina; assembly: GCF_027579735.1. Lineage (NCBI taxonomy): Eukaryota > Metazoa > Chordata > Amphibia > Anura > Bombinatoridae > Bombina > Bombina bombina. Next base: position 126,831,059 of record NC_069509.1, on the reverse strand, counting down.
CGTCAGCAGAGACTTCAATTCTTTGATCTCTTCGTCTTCTTCATACTAAAAACAAATATAACTATAGTTTTGTGGCAATACATATTAGCACAGTAGTCGGGGTGGGCTGTACTTGTGAAGTGTGATCTACTTGTGCATGTACTAAGCGTTAAATGTGATAATGCGCTTAATCTTATAAAACATGTTCTATTTGATGGTTGCATAATACACTTATACAATCACGTTTATAGGGTTCCATTTACTAAGCTGCAGACACAACTTGGGAGCCCTAGTGATGAAGGCTCACTCACATGACACTGCAAATGCAAGTTAAAAGGGACCTTAAAAACTAGACACATTTCATGCACCTCCCTCTAAATATGGGTTCCGCCATTTTGGAACCTAGGTTACACTGCAGGTATCAGAAGGAAAGTTGCTGCTCATGTGCAAACAAATCAGGACTGGATTGCAGTGAAAGCTAGATTTCAACATGACAGCACCCAGGACCAGAGAGAGGTGAGGAATAATCTCAATAATACACTTAAAAAATGTATGTGTTTAATTACCCTCTAAGAAGCACCAGCCTTTAGATAACTGCTCCTTAACCTGTCTTTAAAGAGATGGTATACACAGGCTTTGTTAACTGTAAATATAAAATTGTTGTAGAAAAAAAATGGATATGGGCACCTTTATTTTAAAGAAAAAATAGTACCTGGAAGGATTAAAAATTATCCATTGTTTACCACACTCACTCCCACCACAGCTGTTTCACTTAGAAAACCTATTCTGCTCAAGTGGTGACTTATTCACTGCTTATCCAATGTATGTGTGAGCCGTACGACAAGAATCAGATTTTTTTTATTTACATTTAATAAAGCCTATGTTTACCATCATGTTAAATTCTAGCAACTCCCCACAAACCTGGCTGACAGGGTACCTGACTGGGAACTTAGGGCTAACCCCGATATAACAGGAATTAGAGTGGGAGAAAAAGAATACAAAAAAATAGACCTCATTCTTTAAGACAGTATGTGGCAATACACCACACCATTCTCTTATGGGACAAACTGATCAAGGCCTTTCCATTAATCAATATGCGATCCAAGGTAACACCTCTAGTATCCATCAACTCAATAATAAACTCGCAAATACAGAAAGTGTGGGAAAACAAGGGCTTGTACCGTATTGCAGACAATTTTACACAACAGGATTTTGACATATGAACAATATGAAGAACTAGGAGATCCTGACAAAACTTATGGTTTCATTATTTGCAACTGAAATCCAGGGCACAAGAGATATTAGGAAACACAATAATGTCAAATAACACTATTTTTGAGTCACTATGTATATCAAGGGATTATAGGAAGGGTACAATTACCTTACTATATCCAATATTTAACATTAACGATAGGGGTGAAAAAAAACAGCACCATGATAAAATGGGAAAAAGTTCTAGGCAGATCATGGTCAGTAGAAACCTGGACACAAACATTCAAAGAGGTCTAACATTCTCCCCCAACGCAACGCTAAGAGAAAACTATCTCAAAGTGTTGAATAGATGGTATATCTATCCTACTAGCTAAGGCAGAGGAACGGGAGTATCATCTATGTTTTAGAGGTTTGCAGAGAAATGGGTACTTTTATGCCCATGTGGTGGTATTGTGACAGGGTCAAAAGGGTATGGGATTTTATCTCATCATATTTAAGTGTAATATTAGAGAAAGAAGTAGCCCTTGTTCCAGAGCAGGCCCTGTTGCACTTCCCTCTAGAAGGACCTCTAAGGAGGCACTCCAAACTAGTGAGTACGATATGTACTGTAACGCGCATGAGTATTGCCAAATACTGGAAAACTGATACCCCCTCTTTTGATTATATTGAAAAGAGAATTGAATACTACTATAATATGTCAAGCGCTACAGCAGAACTCCTGAACACTAAAGAACGCTTTATTGAGCATTGGGAACCTTATATTATGTATTTTGAAGGGGTAAGAGGAACAAGACAGAACACAACATAAAGCCCATCAAAGGATATGCCGCCCAGGAGGCGAACTAAAGTAGGATGAGTCCTCTCTTAATATAGAATTATTTAAGCCAGGCCACAACTTTTCTTTTAATGGGGTTGACGAGACAGTTGGTGGGGATACTATGAGAGGGCAGAATTTTACTGTACTTTGTTTTGAGACAAGATGCCTAGCGGTTGTATTAAGAAATCTGAGTTAAAATCTGATGTATCTACATTGCCTAAGACACTTTTATAGACTGTGTTATATTTGTTTATCACTATGTTCGTACTAAAATGTTAAACTCAATAAAAATGATTTCAATAAAATAAATAATGAAAAAATATTGCAAAGATGTTTTACTGTGTGATGTGTCTGAGGAAAACAGGTGAGTGTACGTGTGTGACATGCAAGGGACACAGGGCACAGGTGAGTGTACGTGTGTCACATATAAGGGACACAGGGCACAGGTGAGTGTACGTGTGTGACATGTAAGGGATGTAAGGCACAAGTTAGTGACACATCTCTTACAAATTTCTCCTGTTTATTTTTTTTCAAATCCTTTTTTAATGCTGCTATAGTGTCTTTTAAAATCGAGTCATACTCTTTATATTTAGATTCAAGCTTATATAAATCGAGTTCTACTTCTAAATTCTCTATTTGTTCCCTGACTAGTCTTAGTTGTTCATCCTTGAACGCTATGATCAATTCCAATAACTTGAATGAGCAATCAGACAAGGAAACTGAGGCTTTCACATAGCAGGGAAGTTACTGTTACCTGGAACGATAGGCTGGGAGCCTGAGAATCAATGTGACGGCTCAGGCATTCGGCAACCACCATCCCCAAATGTCTTATAGAGGGGACAGAGCTGTCCAGGTAATGACGAGTGCCAGACGTGAGTGCAGAGAGCAAATCTGCAGAGGAACATAGGAGAGAATGAAATAAACACTGAAAGGATCTCCCCTTCTGCACCCATCTGATCCCAGTACTGTCTGCTTTTACCCTGCTTGCAGTTCCCCAGTTCCTGCTGGTTCAGAAGGCTCAGACAGATGAGAATGGCACGGCTAAGATGTAGGTGCTGGGCATGGGGGGAATGTTTAACAACGGTGCCAGATGACCAGACTTCCAGAAGCTCATGCAGGACCTGGTAACAAACACACACAGTTTACAATTTTGTTGTTCTCTTGGTATTCTTTGTTGAAAGCTAAACCTAGGTAGGCTCATATGCTAAATTCTAAGCCCTTAAAGGCTACCGCTTATCTCAGTGCATTTTTACAGTTTCACAGCTAGACAGTGCTAGTTTATGTGTGCCACATAGATAACAATGTGCTAACTCTTGCGGAGTTATTTATGAGCCAGCACTGATTGGCTAAAATACAAGTCTGTCAAAGGAACTGAAATAAGGGTGTGGTCTGCAGAGGCTTATATACAAGGTAATCACAGAGGTAAAAAGTATATTAATATAATTTTGTTGGTTGTGCAAAACTGGGATATGGGTAATAAAGGGATTATCTATCTTTTTAAACATTAAAAATTCTGGAGTAGACTGTCCCTTTAACAGTATGCAAAGCAATGGCACCTCAGATTGCTCTTTCTTAAAGAGACATTGTACGCACATATATTCTCTGTTCCACCTATAAAAAAAATGTTTTACAGTGCTTTGGTCTTGTATAAAATGGACGTTCTAGTGCTGAACAACTATTTTTTTCTATGGAGGTTGCCTCTATCAGTCATTCATTGTACACAAACATACAATTCCGGTTATTATTAGCTTTTAATTAAAGGGACATAATACTCATATGCTAAATCACTTGAAACTGATGCCGTATAACTGTAAAAAGCTGACAGGAAAATATCACCTGAGCACCTCTATGTAAAAAAGGAAGATATTTTACCTCACAATCTCCTTAGCTCAGCAGAGTAAGTTCTGTGTAAAACGTTATACTCAGCTGCTCCCAGCTGCAGGTTAAAAAAAAAAAAAAATGAAGAAATGAACAGCAGCCAATCAGCATCAGCAGTGCTGAGGTCATGAACTCTTACTGTGATCTCATGAGATTTGACTTAACTCTCATGAGATTTCATTGTAAGCTTCCTTTACCTGATTGGTGAAATAATATGAGAGTTCACGAGGCTCATCCCCTAAGCTGTTCCAGGACAGACACACTAAAATGCTGCTTAGAAATCCTTTACAATGGGAGGTGGCTACTGAGGAACTTTTGAGGTAAAATATCTTTCTTTTTTACATAGAGATGTTCAGGAGATATTTTCTAGTCAGCTTTTTACAGCTATGCTGCATCACTTTCAAGTGTTTAAACATTTGGGTATTATGGCCCTTTAACCCTTTTCAGGGGGGAAAAGCAAAACAAAAATTAACATGTTTAACTACTGCTCATTTGTATACATGGTAGAACAATTTTGAGTACTACAAGAGTAAATCAATAAGTCTTAACCCTAATTGGGAAGCTGTGAGTTTACAATAATGCAGTAAATGTATATTGTTCTATAAGTAGAGAGAACAATTGAAAATAAACATTTTATATGAATCATTTTATTAAAGGGCCATAAACGTGTTCCAGAGAAGCAATGTATTACTAGGAGCTAGCTCAACACATCTGGTAAGCTAATGACAAGAGGCATATGTGTGCAGCCACCAATCAGCAGCTAGCTTTCAGTAGTGCACTCCTGCTCCTGAGCCTACCTTTGATATAAACTTGTCAAACGCTGTCTTAAAGGGACATAAAAAACATAATTTATGTAAGAACTTACCTGATAAATTCATTTCTTTCATATTAGCAAGAGTCCATGAGCTAGTGACGTATGGGATATACATTCCTACCAGGAGGGGCAAAGTTTCCCAAACCTTAAAATGCCTATAAATACACCCCTCACCACACCCACAATTCAGTTTAACGAATAGCCAAGAAGTGGGGTGATAAGAAAAAAGTGCGAAAGCATATAAAATAAGGAATTGGAATAATTGTGCTTTATACAAAAAAATCAAAACCACCACAAAAAAGGGCGGGCCTCATGGATTCTTGCTAATATGAAAGAAATGAATTTATCAGGTAAGTTCTTACATAAATTATGTTTTCTTTCATGTAATTAGCAAGAGTCCATGAGCTAGTGACGTATGGGATAATGATTACCCAAGATGTGGATCTTTCCACACAAGAGTCACTAGAGAGGGAGGGATAAAATAAAGACAGCCAATTCCTGCTGAAAATAATCCACACCCAGAATAAAATTTTAATGAAAAAACATAAGCAGAAGATTCAAACTGAAACCACTGCCTGAAGTACGTTTCTACCAAAAACTGCTTCAGAAGAAGAAAACACATCAAAATGGTAGAATTTAGTAAAAGTATGCAAAGAGGACCAAGTTGCTGTTTTGCAAATCTGATCAACCGAAGCTTCATTCTTAAACGCCCAGGAAGTAGAAACTGACCTAGTAGAAAGAGCTGTAATCCTTTGAGGCGGAGTGTTACCCGATTCAACATAGGCATGATGAAATAAAGATTTCAACCAAGATGCCAAAGAAATGGCAGAAGCTTTCTGGTCTTTTCTAGAACCGGAAAAGATGACAAATAGACTAGAAGTCTTTCGGAAAGACTTAGTAGCTTCAACATAATATTACAAAGCTCTAACAGCATCCAAAGAATGCAATGATTTCTCCTTAGAATTCATAGGATTAGGACATAATGAAGGAACCACAATTTCTCTACCAATGTTGTTAGAATTCACAACCTTAGGTAAAAAATTCAAAAGAAGTTCGCAGCACCGCCTTATCCTGATGCAAAATCAGAAAAGGAGACTCACAAAAAAGAGTAGATAATTCAGAGACTCTTCTGGCAGAAGAGATGGCCAAAAGAAACAAAACTTTCCAAGAAAGTAATATAACGACCAAAGAATGCATGGGTTCAAAAGGAGGAGCTTGAAGAGCCCCCAGAACCAAATTCAAACTCCAAGGAGGAGAAATTGACTTAATGACAAGTTTTATACGAACCAAAGGTTGTACAAAACAATGAATATCAGGAAGATTAGCAATCCTTCTGTGAAAAAGAACAGAAAGAGCAGAGATTTGTCTTTCAAGAAACTTGCGGACAAACCTTTATCTAAACCATCCTGAAGAAATATAAGTCTTCCAGACTCTATAATATATCTCTCTAGATACAGATTTACGAGCCTGTCACATAGTATCAATCACAGAGTCAGAGAAACCTCTTTGACCAAGAATCAAGTGTTCAAACTCCACACCTTAAAATTAAGGTTTTGAGATCCTGATCGAAAAAAAGAACCTTGAGACAGAAAGACTGGTCTTAACGGAAGAGTCCACAGCTGGCAAGAGGCCATCCGGACAAGATCCGCATACCAAAACCCGTGAGGTCATGCTGGAGCTACCAGCAGGACAAACGAGCATTCCTTTAGAATATTGGAGAATGCCCTTGGAAGAAGAACTAGAGGCGGAAAGATATAGGCAGGATGACACTTGTAAGGAAGAGATAATGCATCCACTGCCTCCGTCCGAGGATCCCGGGATCCGGACAGATACCAGGGAAGTTTCTTGTTTAGATGAGAAGCCATCAGATCTATTTCTGGGAGTTCCCACATTTGAACAATCTGAGGAAATACCTCTGGGTGAAGACCATTCGCCCAGGTGCAACGTTTGGCGACTGAGATAATCCGCTTTCCAATTGTCCATACCTGGGATATGAACCGCAGAGATTAGACAGGAGCTGGATTCCGCCTAAACCAAAATTCGAGATACTTCTTTCATAGCCAGAGGACTGTGAGTCCCTCCTTGATGATTGATGTATGCCACAGTTGTGACATTGTCTATCTGAAAACAAATGAACAACTCTCTCTTCAGAAGAGGCCAAGACTGAAGAGCTCTGAAAATTGCACGGAGTTCCAAAATATTGATCGGAAATCTCACCTCCTGAGATTCCCAAACCCCTTGTGCCGTCAGATACCCCCACACAGCTCCCCAACCTGTAAGACTTGCATCTGTTGAGATTATAGTCCAGGTCGGAAGAACAAAGAAGCCCCCTGAACTAAACGATGGTGATCTGTCCACCATGTCAGAGAGTGTCGTATAATCGGTTTAAAGATATTAATTGAGATATCTTTGAGTAATCCCTGCACCATTGGTTCAGCATACAGAGCTGAAGAGGTCGCATGTGAAAATGAGCAAAGGAGATTGCATCTGATGCGGCAGTCCTAAGACCTAAAATTTCCATGCATAAGGCTACCAAAGGGAATGATTGTGACTGAAGGTTTTGACAAGCTGATATCAATGTAAAACTTCTCTTGTCTGACAAGGACAGAGTCATAGACACTGAATCTATCTAGAAACCTAAAAAGGTTACCCTTGTCTGAGGAATCAATGAACTGATTGGTAAATTGATTCTCCAACCATGAACTTGAAGAAACAACACAAGTCGATTCGTATGAGATTCTTCGAAAATGAGAAGACTGAGCAAGTACCCAGATATCGTCCAATAAGGAAATACCAAAACCCTGTTCTCTGATTACAGAAAGAAGGGCACCGAGAACCTTTGAAAAAAATTCTTGGAACTGAGGATAGGCCAAACGGTAGAGCCACAAAACTGGTAATGCTTGTCTAAAAAGAGAATCTCAGACACTAAAAGTGATCTGGATGAATCGGAATATGCAGATACACATCCTGTAAATCTATTGTAGACATAATGCCCTTGCTAAACAAAAGGCAGGATAGTCCTACAGTAACCATCTTGAATGTTGGTATCCTTACATAACGATTCAATATTGATAGATCCGGAACTGGTCTGAAGGAATTGACCTTCTTTGGTACAATGAAGAGATAAAATAAAACCCCAGCCCCTGTTCCAGAACTGGAACTGGCATAATTACTCCAGCCAACTCTAGATCTGAAACACATTTCAGAAATGCTGAGCCTTTGCTGTGTTAACTGGGACACAGGAAAGAAAAAAATCTCTTAGCAGGAGGCTTTAACTGAAGCCAATTCTGTACCTTTCTGAAACAATGTTCTGAAACCAGAGATTGAGAACGGAATTGATCCAAATTTCTTTGAAGAAAACGTAATCTGCCCCATACCAGCTGAGCTGGAATAAGGTCCGCACCTTCATGGGTACTTAGGAGCTGGCTATAGGTTTTCTATAAGGCTTGGATATATTCCAAACTGGAAATAGTTCCCAAACTGATACCGCTCCTGAGGATGAAGGATCAGGCTTTTGTTCCTTATTGTGAGGAAAGGAACGAAAATGATTATTAGACCTAAATTTACCTTAGATTTTTTATCCTTTGGTAAAAAAGTTCCCTTCCTTCCAGAAACAGTTGAGATAATAATTTATTACCCTGGAAAGAAAGGGAAAGCAAAGTTGACTTAGAAGACATATCAGCATTCCAAGTTTAATCCATAAAGCTTTTCTAGCTAAAAATAGCTAGAGACATATACCTGACATCAACTCTAATGATATCAAAAGATGGTATCACCAATAAAATTATTAGCATGTTATAGAATAATAGTAACGCTATAAAATTATGATCTGTTACTTGTTGCGCTAAAGCTTCTAACCAAAAAGTTGAAGCTGCAGCAACATCCGCTAAAAATATAGCAGGTCTAAGAAGATTACCTGAACATAAGTAAGCTTTTCTTAGAAAGGATTCAATTTTCCTATCTAAAGGATCCTTAAATGGAGTACTATCTGCCGAAGGAATAGTAGCACATTTAGCAGGAGTAGAGACAGCCCCATAACCTTAGGGATTTTGTCCCAAAAAACTCTAATCTGTCAGATGGCACAGGATATAATTGCTTAAACGTTTAGGAGTAAAAGAATTACCCAAATTATTCCATTCCCTGGAAATTACTTCAGAAATAGCATCAGGGAGATTAAACACTTCTGGAATAACTACAGGAGATTTAAAAACCTTATTTAAACGTTTAGATTTAGTATCAAGAGGACCAGAATCCTCTATTTCTAATGCAATTAATACTTCTTTAAATAAAGAACGAATAAATTCCATCTTGAACAAATACAAAGATTTATCAGCATCAACCTCTGAGACAGAAACCTCTGAACCAGAAGAACCATTATCAGTATCAGAATGATGATGTTCATTTAAAAATTCATCTGAAAAAAGAGAAGTTTTAAAAGACTTTTATGTAAACTAGAAGGAGAAATAACAGACATAGCCCTCTTAATGGATTTAAAAAATAAAATCTCTTATGTTTATCAGGAACACTCTGAAAATTAGATGTTGACGGAACAGCAACAGGTAATGTAACAGTACTAAAGGAAATTTTATCTGCATTAATAAGTTTGTCATGACATGCAATACAAACAACAGCTGGAGAAACAGATACCAAAAATTATAGCAGATACACTTAGCTTGGTAGCTCCAGCACTAGACAGCGATTTTCCTGTAGTATCTTCTGACTCAGATGCAACGTGAGACATCTTGCAATATGTAAGAGAAAAAACAACATATAAAGCAAAATTGATCAAATTCCTTAAATGACAGTTTCAGGAATGGGAAAAAATGCCAAAGAACAAGCTTCTAGCAACCAGAAGCAATGAAAAAATAAGACTTAAATAATGTGGAGACAAAAGCGACGCCCTTATTTTTTAGCGCCAAATAAGACGCCCACATTATTTGGCGCCTAAATGCTTTTGGCGCCAAAAATGACGCCACATCCGGAACGCCGACATTTTTGGCGCAAAATAACGTCAAAAAATGACGCAACTTCCGGCGACACGTATGACGCCGGAAACGGAAAAGAATTTTTGCACCAAAAAAGTCCGCGCCAAGAATGACGCAATAAAATGAAGCATTTTCAGCCCCCGCAAGCCTAACAGCCCACAGGGAAAAAAGAGTCAAATTTTTGAAGGTAAGAAAAAATGATTAATTCAAATGCATTATCCCAAATATGAAACTGACTGTCTGAAAAATAAGGAAAGTTGAACATTCTGAGTCAAGGCAAATAAATGTTTGAATACATATATTTAGAACTTTATAAACAAAGTGCCCAACCATAGCTTAGAGTGTCACAGAAAATAAGATTTACTTACCCCAGGACACTCATCTACATGTTTGTAGAAAGCCAAACCAGTACTGAAACGAGAATCAGCAGAGGTAATGGTATATATAAGAGTATATCGTCGATCTGAAAAGGGAGGTAAGAGATGAATCTCTACGACCGATAACAGAGAACCTATGAAATAGACCCCGTAGAAGGAGATCACTGCATTCAAATAGGCAATACTCTCCTCACATCCCTCTGACATTCACTGCACGCTGAGAGGAAAACCGGGCTCCAACTTGCTGCGGAGCGCATATCAACGTAGAATCTAGCACAAACTTACTTCACCACCTCCATCGGAGGCAAAGTTTGTAAAACTGAATTGTGGGTGTGGTGAGGGGTGTATTTATAGGCATTTTAAGGTTTGGGAAACTTTGCCCCTCCTGGTAGGAATGTATATCCCATACGTCACTAGCTCATGGACTCTTGCTAATTACATGAAAGAAATAAGGCTCTTTAAAAATCTGACAGTTTAAAAGGGATAGTATAGTCCAAATTAAACTTTCATGATTCAGATAGGGAATGTAATTTTAAACAACTTTACAATGTAACATTATCATCAAATTTGCTTTGTACTCTTGGTATTCTTTGTTGAAAGCTTAACCTAGGTAGGCTCTTATGCTTATTTCTAAGCTCTGGATGCATTTGACAGTTTTTCACAGCTAGAGGGTGTTAGTTCATGTGTTTCATATAAAAAACATTGTGCTCACGCACGTGAACTTATTTAAGAGTCAGCACTAATTGCCAGAAGTGAAAGTCTGTCAAAAGATCTGAGTAAAAAATGTATTAATATAACAGTGCTGGTTATGCAAAACTGGTGAATGGTAAATAAAGGGATTATCTATCTTTTTAAATATCATTGTTGGTGTTTACTATCCCTTTAAATGTTTAAGCACTACTTTATATGCCGAAAAGTCACATTGGCAAGGATTCCCTGAGTTTTAATTTTACTTTATGGAGAATAAAAGTTTGCAATAATTTTTTTAATATTTAAGCAACTAATATAATTGAGTACATCATTATGCCTAGTATTTATATAGACCCAGATTACAAGTTGTGCGGTATGGCTTTACCACTAAAAAAATGTCCTTTGAGTGCGGAATGGTCAGCTACTTAATATTACAAATTGTGCGTTATGGCTGTACCTGTGAAAGGCAAAGAGAGAGGGTGATTCCTAGTGCAGACAAGTAAAGTGTAAATACCCCCTTAGATGGATCCCAAATAGGTGGGTACTCACAATATATGCAAGGAACGTTTACTGGGAATATTATGGTGTCCCAGTACACATATCAGCCAGTCAAAAGGTTCTTTATCCCCAGTGAACAGTGCGAACAGCAGATCCAAAAAGCAGGAGACTCCAGATACAAAGTTTTTTATATAAAAAAAAAGACTTTATATATAAAAATGGCAATAACATGCAATAATAATTACAAGTGTTGCCATTAAAATCAGAAAAAACTTGCTGCGCATTTCTCAGCGTTAACCACGCCGTTTCCTCAGGCTAGTTATACGGATTGCAGGCTGGAGACTCCTTTTTGTACTGCTGTGAACCAATTATAAATATGGAAACACCCTTTTTAACAGGTGATAGGTAAACTGCTATAATATAAACATATGATAATGATCTTTCAACATAAAGATGTTGAAAGATGAACCTAAAGATCATTAGCATATGTTTGTATTATAGCAGTTTACCTATCACCTGTTAAAAAGGGTGTTTCCATATTTATAATTGGTTCACAGGAGTCGCCCTCTCTCTTTGCCTTTCACAGACTACCGAATCCACTACTGATTTTAGGAGGAGCTGCAGTGCCCGTGTTGGTGCACAGTTTACTGGGACACTGCTGAGTTCCCAGACTGCTATCCTCGGCATTACCTTTGCCATTATACTCTGTGAGTATTATTCTATCATTAGTAGATACCAAGTCACATATGTATTGGCTACACTAGGAGGCGCCCTTTCTGTTCTTTTGTTATGGCTGTACCGCTAGCGTTATGGCCTATACCGCAACGATCCATTCCGCAATCAAAGACCAGTAGTTATGAATTTTGCAAAACAAAAACGCTTCACAAAACTCATAAAAAATATGTTATAAAGTACACTACACCCATAAACTACTTATTAACCCCTAAACTGCCACCCCCCACATAGTAAATACTAAAATAAACCTAATAACCCCTAATCCACCGCCCACCCACATCATGACTACCTAAATTAAAGTATTAACCCCTAACCTACCATCCCCCACATCACTAACACTAAATAAACCTATTAACCCCTAAACCGCCGGCCCTCACATTGCCAACACAAAATAAACCTATTAACACCTAAATGGCCGGCCGCCCACATCGCTTTTCCCTAAACCACCGGCCCCCCACATCGCGACTCCCTAAATAAACCTATTAACCCCTAAACAGCCGACCCCCCCACATCATGATTCCCTAAATAAATCTATTAACTCCAAAACCACCAGCCCCCCACATAGAGACAAACTAAATTAAACTATTAACCCCTAAACCTAACAACCTCTAATTTTAAATTAAAGTTACAATATAACTACCTTAAAATAAATAAAAACTTACCTGTGAAATAAAAAAAAACTAAGCTTAGACTATTAATAAACCTAACATTACTATTTTAAAAAAATAAAAGATACCAAAAATTAAAAAATCCTAACACTACGAATAATCAAACATTACAAAAAATAACAAACTCTATTACACAAAATAACAAAACCTAATATTACACAAAAAAACTAACTCTTAAATTGCACAAAATAACAAAATCTAATATTACACAAAATAACAAACTAAATTATCCAAAATAAAAAAAGATATTACTAATCTCATACCCTGTTTAAAATAAAAAAGCCACCTCAAAATAACAAAACCCCCTAATTTATAAATAAACTACCAATAGCCCTTAAACAGCTCTTTTACAAAAAAAACACAATACAAAGAACCGCTTAACAGTACAACCCCCACCCACCCAAAATAAAAAAGTCATAATTAAAAAAAACTAATCTACCCATTGCCCCATATATATCCATCTTCTTTCAGGCAGAGAAAAGTCTTCATCCAGGCGGATCCATCTTCATCCATCACGAGACCATCTTCTTTCTTCTTGCCTGAGGTCCAATTTGCGGATCAGATCAGCCAATAGGATGTAAGCAGCTCTCAACCTATTGGCTGATTTGAAATTTTCAGCCAATAGGAATGCAAGGTACCTCAATATAAAAGGGGTACACTTGCATTCAATCTTCAGTGTTCGGCGGATAATCGCATTAAGAGGACCTCCACATCGCTGATGACCTCCGCCGTTGAGGAGGACTACCGCTCCGGATCCATGCTTCGGAAAACCGCTCTGCACCTTTGGCAAGAAGAAAGAAGATGGTCCCACGATAAAGATGGATCCGCCTGGAAGAAGATGGATGTCCGGACTTCAGTAATGGTGAGTATATTTTTTGGGGTTAGTGTTAGTTTTTTGTTTGTTTGTTTTTTTGGGTGGTTTTTTATTTAGATTAGAGATTTTTTTTATTTTAATGGACAGTAAAAGAGCTGATTGCCCTTTCAAGGGCAATGCCCATACAAATGCCCCTTAAGGGTCAATGGATCGAATAGTTTTTTTTAGTTAGGTCTTTTTTATTTTGGGGGGTTGTAATGTTAGAGGGTACTTTGTATTTTTGTTGATAAAAGAGCTGTTAAAAACTTAGGGCAATGCCCTACAAAAGGACCTTTTAAGGGCTATTTGTACTTTATTTATAAATTAGGTGGTTTTGTTATTTTGGGTAGCTTTTTTTATTTTAAATGGGGTATTAGATAAGGAATATCTTTTTTTTATTTTTTTGATAATTTAATTTGTTATTTTGTGTAAAGTTAGATTTTGTTATTTTGTGTAGGGGGTCGGCAGTTTGGGGGTTAATAGCTTTATTTAGTGTTTTAGCGATGTGGGGGGACGGTGGCTTAGAGGTTAATATATTTATTTAATGTTGGCGATGGGGGGGGACGGTGGTTTAGAGGTTAATAGCTTTATTTAGTGTTGGCGATGTGGGGGGGTGGCAGTTTAGGGGTTATTAGACTAGGGGTTTATGTTAGGTTTTTACAAAACGTTATTTTCTCCATATAGACTTCAATGGGGAATGAATTAATGCGATCGCCATTTCGCAATCGAAGGTTTTAAGTTTTTTTCCTACATTGCACGACCACGCAAAGATAAAACTTTTTTTTGTGCAGTATGCGGCTTACTGCACAACAAAAAAGTTTTAGGGTGACTTGCAATACCGGCAGTATAGAAATAGCAGTACAGACAGATTTTGCACGGTGTGTATTCTACGGCTATACCGCACAACTTGTAATCTGGGTCATAGTGTTTTATATCCCTTTAAATGAAAGTTTTACCTCTGGCATTAACGTTAACAAGTTAAGAACTAAACTAAACTGCTATGTTTTACAAGACATTATATTTGCCTCAATAAAAATATCATGCAAAATTGTTTTTATTCAAATATAGCTATTTACCAAGAAAACCTTTAACGTACATGCACACAATACCTTTGTTATGTCTAAGAGGAAAACTATTAAAAAAATATTTCAAATTGTAAACTTTTATATCCCAAGCTAAAAAGTAGCTTTATGAAAGACACAAACTGGTACTTATTTTTATCCCAGCCAAAGTTAATACCAAACCATTCAAATGTTTTGAAGAGAACAACATTATAGATTGATGAAGCCTGAAAACAGTTTTGGACAAGAAACGCGTTGGTTATGTTTTAGCTGGTTGTGTATATAAAAAATTAGCAGATTTTACAAGAATGTTCTTAGTTTGTTTTTAATAAAAACAGTGGTTGGTACTGGCTAGACTATCTCTAAATGTGTGTTGGGATCCATTGTTTCAGTCAACTGTGGGACTTCTACTATACCCAAAAGCCACTAAAAGCAGATGAAGGTGCACTTTACTTGTGAATACTCTCAATTCAAGAGTGAATGCTGCTTTGTGGAAACATATTATACAAAAGAGAAAAAGTATGGGGGCTTACAGCACTATTCCCTACTAATAAAACATAGCCTTTATTAATAAACTAAAATCATTTTACAGAGGGTAATATCACATCTAATCACCCTGCTCACATACCACCCTCCTACTTGGTAAGATTATATAGTACTGAAAAAAGCAGAGTGAATAAGAAAATAAACAGAAAAAGTTAAAAAAGAAAGCATCACACTAATCCCAAAGAGTCCAGGCCGATATACTGGAACCTCTGCATCAGGTGGGATAGTGGAGAGGCCAGTTAGAAAAGATAGTGCAGCAAACAAGTTTCGGCCCTACATGCATATTAAACAATGTTTATTCTGTTTCAGATACTAAATCGAACACCAGACTTGTATTACTTAAGAGGAGTTGCCAGTTTCCGGAGATGTTATGAGACTACAGGGCATATTATTTGATTTAGATTTTGCACACCCGTTAGTTTCCTTTAAAGGGAAATAAAACCCAAACTTTTTATTTCATGATTCACATACAGTATACAATTTCATACAACTTTTCAATTTACTTTTATTATCTAATTTGCTTCATTCTCTTGTTATCCTTTCTTGAAAAATATACCTAGGTAGGCCCCAGATCAGCAATGCACTACTGGCAGTTAGCTAGCGATTGGTGGCTGAATTGAGATACCTCTTGTGATTGGCTCCCTTGATGTGTTCAGCTAGTAGTGTATTGTTGCTCCTTTTACATAGGATATTAAGAGAATGATGCAAATTTGATAATAGAAGTAAATAAGGATGTTTTTTTAAACTTTATGCTCTGTCTGAATCATGAAAGAAAAAACATTGTGTTTTATGCCCCTTTAAGTATTCCTCTCCTTTGCGGTTTAAGACACTATGTTGAACATTTCTTCTTTTGTAAATATTGATAATAATCAATACTGAAATACCACATTTCAGCTAAACTCACTAATGCAATCTAGAATTAAAAGGTATTTACAAATCAGGTTTCTAATGGATTCAAACTTAAACTACAGTCAGTTGTTCTGGCCTTTAAGTACCATAGGTGATGACATTTAGCTTAAAGTGAATGTAAATTTTGATGCTAAAGTGCCCGTTTTTTAAAACTTTGATTAAAAACAAGGGCACTTTAATTCATCAATATTTTCATTTCACTCCTGTTGTGAAAATAAACTTACTTTTTAATCTTCACAGCAGCTCCAGCTTCCTCCACCTGTTTCAAAGCCTCTTCCTGGGTCTAAAATGAGGTATCTGGCTTCCTCCAATCAGAGCAGTGAATCAGACACTGAATCCCCCGGGGGGGAATCTGTTATTGGAGGATGACCTATCAATCATTTCTGACATCAGAAATGGCTTGTGAGACCGGAGGAAGCAGCAGCTGCTGTGAAGATTAAAAAGTAAGTTTATTTTCACAACAGGAGTGAAATGTAAATTTTGATGAATTAAAGTGCCCCTGTTTTTAATCAAAGTTTTAAAAACCGGGCACTTTAGCATCAAAATTTACATTCACTTTAAGAGAACAAAACCATCAAAATCTACCTTTTCAGTTTTATCACTGAACAGATGATCACTGGATCTCCTATAACTTGATTAGTCAGTTCATATTTGCTAATTATGTAATGGCCAAGCAAGTTCTTTCATGCAAACACAGACATGATTGTATTACAGTCAAAGTTTTGGACCAAATTTTTTTAGGGCCTGCATACGTCCTCCAAGGTAGACTTCAACTTTATTACAGTCAGAAGTTTGGATAAGAATATAGATGTCGGTTTCCAGAAATACCATCTAAATGAATTTGATATTGGCCAGTATAAGACTTGTACTTTGGAAATAGCCTTCTTTTCGGGATATTCTTGTATTCCAGCAAACCTATAAATATATACACTCCAGTCTTCTCCCCATGCCCTTTTGAATGGGTGCACCACTCGGATGATTTTACTGACCACCCGCCTAAAATTTTAGCCAAGAGTAAGCTAAAATTGGCTAATATTAAACAATTTTTAATGTTTATTACTCAAATTCTCTTTAAATACATTTTTGTTAAATTATGCAATTAAGATGTGCTTCGGATAGTATTACACTGCCCCCCACCCCCGGCTACTTTATAATGCCACCCATCTGGCAACATTTTCTGTGGAGAACACTACACACTGTGGTATAAAATTGCTATGTGACTTTGTAAAAACTTACGTGATTACTTTTTTTTTATATGTTTAAGTATAAATAGTATTAAAGGGACACCGAACCCAAACATTTTCTTTTGTGATTCAGATAGAGCATACAATTTTAAGCAACTTTCTAATTTACTCCTATTATCAAATTTTTCTTCATTCTCTTGGTATCTTTATTTGAAAAGAAAGAATGTAAGTTTAGATGCCACCCCATTTTGGGTGAACAACCTGGGTTGTTCTTGCTGATTGGTGGATAAATTCACCCAACAATAAACAAGTGCTGTCCATGGGTCTGAACCAAACATTGGCTGGCTCCTTAGCTTAGATGTGTTCTTTTTTAAATAAAGATAGCAAGAGAACGAAGATTAATTGATAAGAGGAGTAAATTAGAAAGTTGCTTAAAATTGCAAGCTCTGAATCACAAAATAAAAAATGTGGGTTCAGTGTCCCTTTAAAGTATTGGAACATTCTGTGAGGTTCTTAGATTTTCTTTAGCGCAGGACTGATTGCTGCTAACACAATTTTAATGAGACCACTACCCAGCATTTCTACCTAAGGAACTACAAACAATCACATGATTTAAAGCCCAACTCTGCGAAATTAGAAGTCACGGAAGCAGAAGGAGGAATATAAAATAGGAAAGGTAACATGACAGGTTCAATATATGGCTAAAAATATATCTTCTCAAACAAAATAATAAATACGCAAAAAGATCTCATCTTGCTCCACTTAAGAACTAATCTTTTCAAAAATTACCTTAAGTAAAAGAGGTCTGCGGCTTTCATCCATTGACAGGTATCCCAAAATTGTCTGCAGCATCTCCTTCTGCAACCAGATAAAAAAGAAATGCATATAACTTAAATTAAGGGTAATCGCTCTTTAGCCTTCCAACAAATAGATTTTATATGACAAGATGCTTTTTTTATTAGGTCCTATACTGTGAACGTCAATTCTCTTTAAAGAACTGTCGCCCATATAGTAAAAAAAAAAAAAAACAGGTTGGTCCTATGAACGCTCATCATCCAGAAAGAAAGAAATTTATCGATAAGCATAAATTCTGTTTTCTTTCATAAGATGAAGAAAGTCCATAGGTGTCCATAACATGTGGGATACAATACCCAAGCTGAGAGTCCATGTGAAGTACAGATGCAACAAAATGATGGCAGTTCCCATTTGCTGGACATTGTGGCCTGAATGACTTTCCTGCCAAAAGACGCTTTGGAAGGCGCATAAATATCAAAATGTTCAAATTTAGAAAAGGTATGGAGAGAAGACCAAGTTGCCCCCTTGCAAATCTGTTCCAAGATAGCAAAATTTTTGAAGGTCCAAGTAGTAGAACAAAACCTTGTAGAATGAGCAATAACAGAATTTATGTTTACCTGATAAATTACTTTCTCCAACGGTGTGTCCGGTCCACGGCGTCATCCTTACTTGTGGGATATTCTCTTCCCCAACAGGAAATGGCAAAGAGCCCAGCAAAGCTGGTCACATGATCCCTCCTAGGCTCCGCCTACCCCAGTCATTCGACCGACGTTAAGGAGGAATATTTGCATAGGAGAAACCATATGTTACCGTGGTGACTGTAGTTAAAGAAAATAAATTATCAGACCTGATTAAAAAAACCAGGGCGGGCCGTGGACCGGACACACCGTTGGAGAAAGTAATTTATCAGGTAAACATAAATTCTGTTTTCTCCAACATAGGTGTGTCCGGTCCACGGCGTCATCCTTACTTGTGGGAACCAATACCAAAGCTTTAGGACACGGATGAAGGGAGGGAGCAAATCAGGTCACCTAAATGGAAGGCACCACGGCTTGCAAAACCTTTCTCCCAAAAATAGCCTCAGAAGAAGCAAAAGTATCAAATTTGTAAAATTTAGAAAAAGTGTGCAGTGAAGACCAAGTCGCTGCCTTACATATCTGATCAACAGAAGCCTCGTTCTTGAAGGCCCATGTGGAAGCCACAGCCCTAGTGGAGTGAGCTGTGATTCTTTCAGGAGGCTGCCGTCCGGCAGTCTCATAAGCCAATCGGATAATGCTTTTAATCCAGAAGGAGAGAGAGGTAGAAGTTGCTTTTTGACCTCTCCGTTTACCAGAATAAACAACAAACAAAGACAAAGTTTGTCTGAAATCCTTAGTAGCTGCTAAGTAAAATTTGAGAGCACGAACTACATCCAAGTTGTGCAACAAACGTTCCTTCTTTGAAACTGGATTAGGACACAAAGAAGGCACAACTATCTCCTGGTTAATGTTTTTGTTAGAAACAACTTTTGGAAGAAAACCAGGTTTAGTACGCAAAACCACCTTATCTGCATGGAACACCGGATAAGGAGAAGAACACTGCAGAGCAGATAATTCTGAAACTCTTCTAGCAGAAGAAATTGCAACCAAAAACAAAACTTTCCAAGATAATAACTTAATATCAACGGAATGTAAGGGTTCAAACGGAACCCCCTGAAGAACTGAAAGAACTAGGTTGAGACTCCAAGGAGGAGTCAAAATTTTGTAAACAGGCTTGATTCTAACCAGAGCCTGAACAAAGGCTAGAACATCTGGCACAGCTGCCAGCTTTTTGTGAAGTAACACAGACAAGGCAGAAATCTGTCCCATCAAGGAACTTGCAGATAATCCTTTTTCCAATCCTTCTCGAAGGAAGGATAGACTCTTAGGAATCTTAACCTTGTCCCAAGGGAATCCTGCAGATTCACACCAACAGATATACCAAATTATGTGGTAATTTTTCTGGTTACAGGCTTTCAGGCCTGAACAAGAGTATTAATAACAGAATCTGAGAACCCTCGCTTTGATAAGATCAAGCGTTCAATCTCCAAGCAGTCAGCTGGAGTGGGTCGAACGGACCTAGAACAAGAAGGTCTCGTCTCAAAGGTAGCTTCCATGGTGGAGCCGATGACATATTCACCAGATCTGCATACCAAGTCCTGCGTGGCCACGCAGGAGCTATCAAAATCACCGACGCCCTCTCCTGATTGATCCTGGCTACCAGCCTGGGGATGAGAGGAAACGGTGGGAACACATAAGCTAGTTTGAAGGTCCAAGGTGCTACTAGTGCATCCACTAGAGCCGCCTTGGGATCCCTGGATCTGTACCCGTAGTAAGGAACTCTGAAGTTCTGACGAGAGGCCATCAGATCCATGTCTGGAATGCCCCACGGTTGAGTGACTTGGGCAAAGATTTCCGGATGGAGTTCCCACTCCCCCGGATGCAATGTCTGACGACTCAGAAAATCCGCTTCCCAATTTTCCACTCCTGGGATGTGGATAGCAGACAGGTGGCAGGAGTGAGACTCCGCCCATAGAATGATTTTGGTCACTTCTTCCATCGCTAGGGAACTCCTTGTTCCCCCCTGATGGTTGATGTATGAACTTGGCCCTCGCTAGCTGAGGCCAAGCTTTGAGAGCATTGAATATCGCTCTCAGTTCCAGAATATTTATCGGTAGAAGAGATTCTACCCGAGACCAAAGACCCTGAGCTTTCAGGGATCCCCAGACCGCGCCCCAGCCCATCAGACTGGCGTCGGTCGTGACAATGACCCACTCTGGTCTGCGGAAGGTCATCCCTTGTGACAGGTTGTCCAGGGACAGCCACCAACGGAATGAGTCTCTGGTCCTCTGATTTACTTGTATCTTCGGAGACAAGTCTGAATAGTCCCCATTCCACTGACTGAGCATGAACAGTTGTAATGGTCTTAGATGAATGCGCACAAAAGGAACTATGTCCATTGCCGCTACCATCAAACCTATCACTTCCATGCACTGCGCTATGGAAGGAAGAGGAACGGAATGAAGTATCCGACAAGAGTCTAGAAGTTTTGTTTTTCTGGCTTCTGTCAGAAAAATCCTCATTTCTAAGGAGTCTATTATAGTTCCCAAGAAGGGAACCCTCGTTGACGGAGATAGAGAACTCTTTTCCACGTTCACTTTCCATCCGTGAGATCTGAGAAAGGAAGGGACGACGCTCGAATCAGAATGTCGTCCAAGTAAGGTACTACAGCAATGCCCCTTGGTCTTAGCACCGCCAGAAGGGACCCTAGTACCTATGAGAAAATCCTAGGAGCAGTGGCTAATCCGAAAGAAAACGCCACGAACTGGAAATGCTTGTCCAGGAATTCAAACCTTAGGAACCGATGATGTTCCTTGTGGATAGGAATATGTAGATACGCATCCTTGAAATCCACCTTGGTCATGAATTGACCTTCCTGGATGGAAGGAAGAAGTGTTCGAATGGTTTCCATCTTGAACGATGGAACCTTGAGAAACTTGTTCAAGATCTTGAGATCTAAGATTGGTCTGAACGTTCCCTCTTTTTTGGGAACTATGAACAGATTGGAGTAGAACCCCATCCCTTGTTCTCCTAATGGAACAGGATGAATCACTCCCATTTTTAGCAGGTCTTCTACCCAATGTAAGAATGCCTGTCTTCTTATGTGGTCTGAAGACAACTGAGACCTGTGGAACCTCCCCCTTGGAGGAAGCCCCTTGAACTCCAGAGAATAACCTTGGGAGACTATTTCTAGCGCCCAAGGATCCAGAACATCTCTTGCCCCAGCCTGAGCGAAGAGAGAGAGTCTGCCCCCCACCAGATCCGGTCCCGGATCGGGGGCCCGCATTTCATGCTGTCTTGGTAGCAGTGGCAGGTTTCCTGGCCTGCTTTCCTTTGTTCCAGCCTTGCATAGGTCTCCAGGCTGGATTGGCTTGAGAAGTATTACCTTCCTGCTTAGAGGACGTAGCCCTTGGGGCTGATCCGTTTCTGCGAAAGGGACGAAACTTAGGTTTATTTTTGGTCTTGAAAAGACCTATCCTGAGGAAGGGCGTGGCCCTTGCCCCCAGTGATATCAGAGATAATCTCTTTCAAGTCAGGGCCAAAGAGTGTTTTCCCCTTGAAAGGAATGTCAAGCAATTTGTTCTTGGAAGACGCATCTGCTGCCCAAGATTTTAACCAAAGCGCTCTGCGCCACAATAGCAAACCCAGAATTTTTTCGCCGCTAACCTAGCCAATTGCAAGGTGGCGTCTAGGGTGAAAGAATTAGCCAATTTAAGAGCACGAATTCTGTCCATAATCTCCTCATAAGAAGAAGAATTACTAATAATCGCCTTTCCTAGCTCATCAAACTAGAAACACGCGGCTGCAGTGACAGGGACAATGCATGCAATTGGTTGTAGAAGGGAACCTTGCTGAACAAACATCTTTAGCAGACCTTCTAATTTTTTATCCATAGGATCTTGGAAAGCACAACTATCTTCTATGGGTATAGTGGCGCGCTTGTGTAGAGTAGAAACCGCCCCCTCGACCTTGGGGACTGTCTGCCATCAGTCCTTTCTGGGGTCGACTATAGGAAAACAATTTTATAAATATGGGGGGAGGTACTAAAGGTATACCGGGCCTGTCCCATTCTTTACTAACAATGTACGCCACCCGCTTGGATATAGGAAAAGCTTCGGGGGGGCCCCGGGGCCTCTAAGAACTTTTCCATTTTACATAGTGGTTCTGGAATGACCAGATAATCACAATCATCCAAATTGGATAACACCTCCTTAAGCAGAGCGCGGAGATGTTCCAACTTAAATTTAAAAGTAATCACATCAGGTTCAGCTTGTTGAGAAATGTTTCCTGAATCTGAAATTTCTCCCTCAGACAAAACCTCCCTGGCCCCCTCAGACTGGTGTAGGGGCCCTTCAGAAACCATATCATCAGCGTTCTCATGCTCTACAGAATTTTCTAAAACAGAGCAGTCGCGCTTTCGCTGATAAGTGGGCATATTGGCTAAAATGTTTTTGATAGAATTATCCATTACAGCCGTTAAATGTTGCATAGTAAGGAGTATTGGCGCACTAGATGTACTAGGGGCCTCCTGTATGGGCAAGACTGGTGTAGACGAAGGAGGGGATGATGCAGTACCATGCTTACTCCCCTCACTTGAGGAATCATCTTGGGCATCATTTTTACTAAATTTTTTTATGACATAAAATACATATAGTTAAATGAGAAGGAACCTTGGTTTCCCCACAGTCAGAACACAATCTATCTGGTAGTTCAGACATGTTAAACAGGCATAAACTTGATAACAAAGCACAAAAAACGTTTTAAAATAAAACCGTTACTGTCACTTTAAATTTTAAACTAAACACACTTTATTACTGCAATTGCGAAAAAGTATGAAGGAATTGTTCAAAATTCACCAAAATTTCACCACAGTGTCTTAAAGCCTTAAAAGTATTGCACACCAAATTTGGAAGCTTTAACCCTTAAAATAACGGAACCGGAGCCGTTTTTATATTTAACCCCTTTACAGTCCCTGGAATCTGCTTTGCTGAGACCCAACCAAGCCCAAAGGGGAATACGGTACCAAATGATGCCTTCAGAAAGACTTTTCTATGTATCAGAGCTCCACACACATGCAGCTGCATGCCATGCTGTCCTCAAAAACAAGTGCGCCATACCGGCGCGAAAATGAGGCTCTGACTATGATTAGGGAAAGCCCCTAAAGAATAAGGTGTCAAAAACAGTGCCTGCCGATATAATCATATCAAAATACCCAGAATAAATGATTCCTCAAGGCTAAATATGTGTTAATAATGAATCGATTTAGCCCAGAAAAAGTCTACAGTCTTAATAAGCCCTTGTGAAGCCCTTATTTACTATCTTAATAAACATGGCTTACCGGATCCCATAGGGAAAATGACAGCTTCCAGCATTACATCGTCTTGTTAGAATGTGTCATACCTCAAGCAGTAAGAGACTGCACACTGTTCCCCCAACTGAAGTTAATTGCTCTCAACAGTCCTGTGTGGAACAGCCATGGATTTTAGTTACGGTGCTAAAATCATTTTCCTCATACAAACAGAAATCTTCATCTCTTTTCTGTTTCTGAGTAAATAGTACATACCAGCACTATTTTAAAATAACAAACTCTTGATTGAATAATAAAAACTACAGTTAAACACTAAAAAACTCTAAGCCATCTCCGTGGAGATGTTGCCTGTACAACGGCAAAGAGAATGACTGGGGTAGGCGGAGCCTAGGAGGGATCATGTGACCAGCTTTGCTGGGCTCTTTGCCATTTCCTGTTGGGGAAGAGAATATCCCACAAGTAAGGATGACGCCGTGGACCGGACACACCTATGTTGGAGAAAACTCTTTTTGGAGGCGGTTTTCCCACAA